>NC_051215.1:51063783-51321326 GCF_015220715.1 Pygocentrus nattereri | reverse complement strand
ACCCTAAACCCCAGCCCTAACCTAACCCTAACCCTAACCCCTAACCCTAACCCCTAACCCTAACCCCTAACCCTAACCCCTAACCCTAACCTCTAACCCTAACCCCTAACCCTAACCTAACCCTAACCCTAACCTAATCAAACACTAAACCATACTCCCTAAACTGATCAAACACTAAACCGTACTCCCTAAACTGATCAAACACTAAACCGTACTCCCTAAACTAATCAAACACTAAACCGTACTCCCTAAACTAATCAAACACTAAACCGTACTCCCTAAACTAATCAAACACTAAACCGTACTCCCTAAACTAATCAAACACTAAACCGTACTCCCTAAACTAATCAAACACTAAACCGTACTCCCTAAACTAATCAAACACTAAACCGTACTCCCTAAACTAATCAAACACTAAACCGTACTCCCTAAACTAATCAAACACTAAACGGTACTCCCTTAACCAATCCAAACACTTAACCACTCTCCCTAAACCAATCCAAACACTTAACCACTCTCCCTAAACCAATCCAAACACTTAACCACTCTCCCTAAACCAATCCAAACACTTAACCATACTCCCTAAACCAATCCAAACACTTAACCACTCTCCCTAAACCAATCCAAACACTTAACCACACTCCCTAAACCAATCCAAACACTTAACCACTCTCCCTAAACCAATCCAAACACTTAACCACTCTCCCTAAACCAATCCAAACACTTAACCACTCTCCCTAAACCAATCCAAACACTTAACCATACTCCCTAAACCAATCCAAACACTTAACCATACTCCCTAAACCAATCCAAACACTTAACCATACTCCCTAAACCAATCCAAACACTTAACCACTCTCCCTAAACCAATCCAAACACTTAACCACTCTCCCTAAACCAATCCAAACACTTAACCACTCTCCCTAAACCAATCCAAACACTTAACCATACTCCCTAAACCAATCCAAACACTTAACCACTCTCCCTAAACCAATCCAAACACTTAACCACTCTCCCTAAACCAATCCAAACACTTAACCACTCTCCCTAAACCAATCCAAACACTTAACCACTCTCCCTAAACCAATCCAAACACTTAACCACTCTCCCTAAACCAATCCAAACACTTAACCACTACTCCCTAAACCAATCCAAACACTTAACCACTACTCCCTAAACCAATCCAAACACTTAACCACTACTCCCTAAACCAATCCAAACACTTAACCACTACTCCCTAAACCAATCCAAACACTTAACCACTACTCCCTAAACCAATCCAAACACTTAACCACTACTCCCTAAACCAATCCAAACACTTAACCATACTCCCTAAACCAATCCAAACACTTAACCACTACTCCCTAAACCAATCCAAACACTTAACCACTACTCCCTAAACCAATCCAAACACTTAACCACTCTCCCTAAACCAATCCAAACACTTAACCACTCTCCCTAAACCAATCCAAACACTTAACCGTACTCCCTAAACCAATCCAAACACTTAACCACTCTCCCTAAACCAATCCAAACACTTAACCGTACTCCCTAAACCAATCCAAACACTTAACCACTCTCCCTAAACCAATCCAAACACTTAACCACTCTCCCTAAACCAATCCAAACACTTAACCGTACTCCCTAAACCAATCCAAACACTTAACCACTACTCCCTAAACCAATCCAAACACTTAACCACTACTCCCTAAACCAATCCAAACACTTAACCACTCTCCCTAAACCAATCCAAACACTTAACCACTCTCCCTAAACCAATCCAAACACTTAACCGTACTCCCTAAACCAATCCAAACACTTAACCGTACTCCCTAAACCAATCCAAACACTTAACCACTCTCCCTAAACCAATCCAAACACTTAACCACTCTCCCTAAACCAATCCAAACACTTAACCACTCTCCCTAAATTATAATAACACTAAAATACAGCCCCTACGCAATCATAACTCTGTTCATCTACTAACACCTAGACTAAAAAACCCCAACACTAAACTAAAAACAGTAAATACCAAACGAAACACAACACAACACACACTACACCACAGCACACCGCACAACACACACTGCACTTCACAACGCACCACACTACACACATAGGCAGCACACACAGCGCACTGCACCACACAACACACTACAACACACATTACACCACAACACACCGCACAACACACACTGCACTTCACAGCACACCACATACAGCGCACCACACACCACACTACACAACACACACGGCACACACATGCAGCACACTGCACCACGACACACCACACCTCACAACACACACTGCACCACATTGCACACACAACATGCAGTGCACAACACACACAGCGCACCACACACCACACTGCACCTCACAACACACACGGCACACACATGCAGCACACACACAGCGCACTGCACCACAACACACACTGCACCACATTGCACACACATCATGCAGTGCACAACACACACAGCGCACTGCACCACAACACACCACACACACACTGCACAACACACCACCACACACACAACACACACTGCATTAGCTAACCTAACCCTAAAACTTTCAATCTAATCCCTAACCTATAAAACCAGACCCCACCCAATCTGTAGTCAGGGGACCCAACGACGGGCCCCCCGACTTTAACCATAGATGGACCCCAAACTACAGAACACGAGTTCGGGAGCCCGGCGTTCGTCCGTTTAGGGAGAACAGAGTGAGTGATCCCCTCAAGAGGGGATCGAGTACATAGAATACAGCATTAAACCCAGAACCACACTAAAATGAGTAAAGCTTTAGAGGACGGTAGATTCTCAAGAAAAATATGCAAATTTTCCCAATATGCAAATCCTTCCAATAGACCAATGGCAACAACTCCACATCCTTAAATGATTAGATAGAGACTTAGAACCTATGAAAACATACCAAAATTCCCCCAAATAGGCGAATTCTCCCAATATGCAAATGAGGAACAACTTCACATCTTTAAATGTTAATAATTTTTAAACAAAATTAGATAGAGACGTAGAACTTTTTGCTAATAAAACTACACACTTTTCCCAACAATACTACATCATAAAACCATACGCATTCACCCCGATGGAATTTACTACTGCTAAGATAGACTAGGCTTACCAAAACCACAATACATTTAGGTGGGGGGAGCGCTGATGGTAGAAGCTTGACTCATCCTACATCTTTAAAGGTAAGGGATGAGTCCGCCATTGGTGTACAACCCCAAACAGGAGAGCCAAAGCGGTAGAAGCTTGGTATCTTCCCAGAAAAATTTCAGTGTTGGCTAACACCAGCCTGGAATTCAAAGGGAAGTTATCCGCCGGCTTGGATCTCCGCCCAAGACTGTCTGGGGGGTGACGTATTGCACGGTACCTACCTTCCCGGGGCTTGGAGTCGATCACCTGGCAACGGGTGATTGCGGCACGGTTTCCGATTCTGAGGGTCCTGGGAGGCAGTGATCGGTTCGCGGCTGGCCCTGGGCCTTTGGTCTTTGGATTCCGAGCTCTGGTGTATGCCAGGGTGGGCCTAAAGGCCTGTCTGGCTGACCTGGGTAACCTAGCGGTGCTAACAAAGGGTCAGTTGGGCAGGAGGTAAGTATTCAGCCCCCCTGGGTCCACTAGGACAGCACGCAGGGACGGTGGTCTGGGGCATACAGACCTTAAATGAGCGCCCAGTCTCCTACTTATATTAATAGCAATAACAGTGATAATGACAATAATAATAAAAAGGAAACTAATTACTTTCTAAAGGATAAAATAACTAAATTGGACATGGGACACAAGCCTAGGCATGATCAACCTATGGCTGGCCGCCTCGGACGAAGGTGTATAGTGTTTAAAGGCCGAAACACCTGATGACTCTGAGGTACACTACTGATGATGTGTCCTAAAATTTCTTAATCTACTATTTCTGTACTCTAATTTATCCACATATAAGGAATAATTCTCTTAGATATTTTTAATAATAAGAAAAACTAAAATACCAGGCGATTAGTAGGTAAGCTAACGATAATGTGTCCTAAAATGTCTTAATGTATTATCTCACACCTGTTCGTTCTCTGACTTGCCGTTGTGGGAAGGAGAATGAATGGGTGAAAAACATAGGCCAAATCAGGCCTCGAGGGTGCCCTGCTCAGTCTAGTGGCGCACTTCTCTCTTCACCTCTTTGTTCTTTGCCTCGCGAAGCAGTTAGAAGAATCAAATATAAATACAACTCTAATTTATCCATATATAAGGAATAATTCTCTTAGTAAATTAAAAAACCTAAAATACCAGACTACTAGTAGGTGCCCTAATGATAATGTGTCCTAAAAATTTCTTAAATATATTATCTCACACCTGTTCGTTCTCTGACTTGCCGTTGTGGGAAGGAGAATGAATAGGTGAAAAACATAGGCCAAATCAGGCCTCGAGGGTGCCCTGCTCAGTCTAGTGGCGCACTCCTCTCTTCACCTCTTTGTTCTTTGCCTCGCGAAGCAGTTAGAAGAATCAAATATAAATACAACTCTAATTTATCCATATATAAGGAATAATTCTCTTAGTAAATTAAAAAAACCTAAACTACCAGACTACTAGGAGGTGCGCTAATGATAATGGGTCCTAAAATTTCTTAATATATTATCTCACACCTGTTCGTTCTCTGACTTGCCGTTGTGGGAAGGAGAATGAATAGGGTGAAAAACATAGGCCAAGTCAGGCCTCGAGGGTGCCCTGCTCAGTCTAGTGGCGCACTCCTCTCTTCACCTTTTTGTTCTTTGCCTCGCAAAGCAGTTAGAAGAATCAAAGATAACTTAGCCCGAATACAATTATAAATAAAAAAAAGTTTTCCAACAAACAAAAGGAGATTCATCCACAGACGGAGGAACTGAAAGGCCCGATGGCGTGACTTAACAAGCGGTGGCCCGTGCAATACCCTTGATCTTCCTATCTAACCACGGCTGTTGAGGACAGTTGATGGGGGAAGTCATTGTATGTTCTCTAAACCTAACCCAGCCAGAGCCTTCGGACCAAGCACGCTAATCGAATCCCAGCAGTCTCCTGTCGAATACAATACTAAAAAACATCCCAAACCTTGGGGAATAAATAAGCTTAAAACATGGGCCAAGTCAGACCTAGAGAATGCCCGGCTCAGCCTAGTAGGGTAATTCCTTCCTTCTTTATCTGTTCCTTCTTAGTCTCATAATGCAGTGAACATTAAAAAATATGACCCCAAAACTACCATCACACTAAAAACATAACCCCAACACTAAAACCAGCCCTAAACCTAACCGTAATCCCAAACCCAGCCCTAAAACCTAACCGTAACCCTAAACCCAGCCCTAAAACCTAACCGTAACCCTAAACCCCAGCCCTAACCCTAACCCCTAACCCTAACCCCTAACCCTAACCCCTAACCCTAACCCTAACCCTAACCCTAACCCTAACCCTAACCCTAACCACACTCCCTAAACTGATCAAACACTAAACCGTACTCCCTAAACTAATCAAACACTAAACCGTACTCCCTAAACTAATCAAACACTAAACCGTACTCCCTAAACTAATCAAACACTAAACCGTACTCCCTAAACTAATCAAACACTAAACCGTACTCCCTAAACTAATCAAACACTAAACCGTACTCCCTAAACTAATCAAACACTAAACCGTACTCCCTAAACAAATCAAACACTAAACCGTACTCCCTAAACCAATCCAAACACTAAACCGTACTCCCTAAACCAATCCAAACACTTAACCATACTCCCTTAACCAATCCAAACACTTAACCACTCTCCCTAAACCAATCCAAACACTTAACCGTACTCCCTAAACCAATCCAAACACTTAACCGTACTCCCTAAACCAATCCAAACACTTAACCGTACTGCCTAAACCAATCCAAACACTTAAACGTACTGCCTAAACCAATCCAAACACTTAAACGTACTGCCTAAACCAATCCAAACACTTAACCACTCTCCCTAAACCAATCCAAACACTTAACCACACTCCCTAAACCAATCCAAACACTTAACCACACTCCCTAAACCAATCCAAACACTTAACCACACTCCCTAAACCAATCCAAACACTTAACCACACTCCCTAAACCAATCCAAACACTTAACCGTACTCCCTAAACCAATCCAAACACTTAAACGTACTGCCTAAACCAATCCAAACACTTAACCGTACTGCCTAAACCAATCCAAACACTTAACCACTCTCCCTAAACCAATCCAAACACTTAACCACACTCCCTAAACCAATCCAAACACTTAACCACTCTCCCTAAACCAATCCAAACACTTAACCACTCTCCCTAAACCAATCCAAACACTTAACCGTACTCCCTAAACCAATCCAAACACTTAACCACTCTCCCTAAACCAATCCAAACACTTAACCGTACTCCCTAAACCAATCCAAACACTTAACCGTACTCCCTAAACCAATCCAAACACTTAACCGTACTCCCTAAACCAATCCAAACACTTAACCGTACTCTCCCTAAACCAATCCAAACACTTAACCGTACTCCCTAAACCAATCCAAACACTTAACCACACTCCCTAAACCAATCCAAACACTTAACCGTACTGCCTAAACCAATCCAAACACTTAACCGTACTGCCTAAACCAATCCAAACACTTAACCACTCTCCCTAAACCAATCCAAACACTTAACCACTCTCCCTAAACCAATCCAAACACTTAACCACTCTCCCTAAATTATAATAACACTAAAATACAGCCCCTACGCAATCATAACTCTGTTCATCTACTAACACCTAGACTAAAAAACCCCAACACTAAACTAAAAACAGTAAATACTAAACGAAACACACCACAACACAACACACACTACACCACAGCACACCGCACAACGCACCACACTACACACATAGGCAGCACACACAGCGCACTGCACCACACAACACACTACAACACACATTACACCACAACACACCGCACAACACACACTGCACTTCACAGCACACCACATACAGCGCACCACACACCACACTACACAACACACACGGCACACACATGCAGCACACTGCACCACGACACACCACACCTCACAACACACACTGCACCACATTGCACACACAACATGCAGTGCACAACACACACAGCGCACCACACACCACACTGCACCTCACAACACACACGGCACACACATGCAGCACACACACAGCGCACTGCACCACAACACACACTGCACCACATTGCACACACATCATGCAGTGCACAACACACACCGCGCACTGCACCACAACACACCACACACACACGCACTGCACAACACACCACCACACACTGCACAACACACACTGCATTAGCTAACCTAACCCTAAAACTTTCAATCTAATCCCTAACCTATAAAACCAGACCCCACCCAATCTGTAGTCAGGGGACCCAACGACGGGCCCCCCGACTTTAACCATAGATGGACCCCAAACTACAGAACACGAGTTCGGGAGCCCGGCGTTCGTCCCTTTAGGGAGAACAGAGTGAGTGATCCCCTCAAGAGGGGATCGAGTACATAGAATACAGCATTAAACCCAGAACCACACTAAAATGAGTAAAGCTTTAGAGGACGGTAGATTCTCAAGAAAAATATGCAAATTTTCCCAATATGCAAATCCTTCCAATAGACCAATGGCAACAACTCCACATCCTTAAATGATTAGATAGAGACTTAGAACCTATGAAAACATACCAAAATTCCCCCAAATAGGCGAATTCTCCCAATATGCAAATGAGGAACAACTTCACATCTTTAAATGTTAATAATTTTTAAACAAAATTAGATAGAGACGTAGAACTTTTTGCTAATAAAACTACACACTTTTCCCAACAATACTACATCATAAAACCATACGCATTCACCCCGATGGAATTTACTACTGCTAAGATAGACTAGGCTCACCAAAACCACAATACATTTAGGTGGGGGGAGCGCTGATGGTAGAAGCTTGACTCATCCTACATCTTTAAAGGTAAGGGATGAGTCCGCCATTGGTGTACAACCCCAAACAGGAGAGCCAAAGCGGTAGAAGCTTGGTATCTTCCCAGAAAAATTTCAGTGTTGGCTAACACCAGCCTGGAATTCAAAGGGAAGTTATCCGCCGGCTTGGATCTCCGCCCAAGACTGTCTGGGGGGTGACGTATTGCACGGTACCTACCTTCCCGGGGCTTGGAGTCGATCACCTGGCAACGGGTGATTGCGGCACGGTTTCCGATTCTGAGGGTCCTGGGAGGCAGTGATCGGTTCGCGGCTGGCCCTGGGCCTTTGGTCTTTGGATTCCGAGCTCTGGTGTATGCCAGGGTGGGCCTAAAGGCCTGTCTGGCTGACCTGGGTAACCTAGCGGTGCTAACAAAGGGTCAGTTGGGCAGGAGGTAAGTATTCAGCCCCCCTGGGTCCACTAGGACAGCACGCAGGGACGGTGGTCTGGGGCATACAGACCTTAAATGAGCGCCCAGTCTCCTACTTATATTAATAGCAATAACAGTGATAATGACAATAATAATAAAAAGGAAACTAATTACTTTCTAAAGGATAAAATAACTAAATTGGACATGGGACACAAGCCTAGGCATGATCAACCTATGGCTGGCCGCCTCGGACGAAGGTGTATAGTGTTTAAAGGCCGAAACACCTGATGACTCTGAGGTACACTACTGTTGATGTGTCCTAAAATTTCTTAATCTACTATTTCTGTACTCTAATTTATCCACATATAAGGAATAATTCTCTTAGATATTTTTAATAATAAGAAAAACTAAAATACCAGGCGATTAGTAGGTAAGCTAACGATAATGTGTCCTAAAATGTCTTAATGTATTATCTCACACCTGTTCGTTCTCTGACTTGCCGTTGTGGGAAGGAGAATGAATGGGTGAAAAACATAGGCCAAATCAGGCCTCGAGGGTGCCCTGCTCAGTCTAGTGGCGCACTTCTCTCTTCACCTCTTTGTTCTTTGCCTCGCGAAGCAGTTAGAAGAATCAAATATAAATACAACTCTAATTTATCCATATATAAGGAATAATTCTCTTAGTAAATTAAAAAACCTAAAATACCAGACTACTAGTAGGTGCCCTAATGATAATGTGTCCTAAAAATTTCTTATCTCACACCTGTTCGTTCTCTGACTTGCCGTTGTGGGAAGGAGAATGAATAGGTGAAAAACATAGGCCAAATCAGGCCTCGAGGGTGCCCTGCTCAGTCTAGTGGCGCACACTTCTCTTCACCTCTTTGTTCTTTGCCTCGCGAAGCAGTTAGAAGAATCAAATATAAATACAACTCTAATTTATCCATATATAAGGAATAATTCTCTTAGTAAATTAAAAAAAACCTAAACTACCAGACTACTAGGAGGTGCGCTAATGATAATGGGTCCTAAAATTTCTTAATATATTATCTCACACCTGTTCGTTCTCTGACTTGCCGTTGTAGGAAGGAGAATGAATAGGTGAAAAACATAGGCCAAGTCAGGCCTCGAGGGTGCCCTGCTCAGTCTAGTGGCGCACTCCTCTCTTCACCTTTTTGTTCTTTGCCTCGCAAAGCAGTTAGAAGAATCAAAGATAACTTAGCCCGAATACAATTATAAATAAAAAAAAGTTTTCCAACAAACAAAAGGAGATTCATCCACAGACGGAGGAACTGAAAGGCCCGATGGCGTGACTTAACAAGCGGTGGCCCGTGCAATACCCTTGATCTTCCTATCTAACCACGGCTGTTGAGGACAGTTGATGGGGGAAGTCATTGTATGTTCTCTAAACCTAACCCAGCCAGAGCCTTCGGACCAAGCACGCTAATCGAATCCCAGCAGTCTCCTGTCGAATACAATACTAAAAAACATCCCAAACCTTGGGGAATAAATAAGCTTAAAACATGGGCCAAGTCAGACCTAGAGAATGCCCGGCTCAGCCTAGTAGGGTAATTCCTTCCTTCTTTATCTGTTCCTTCTTAGTCTCATAATGCAGTGAACATTAAAAAATATGACCCCAAAACTACCATCACACTAAAAACATAACCCCAACACTAAAACCAGCCCTAAACCTAACCGTAATCCCAAACCCAGCCCTAAAACCTAACCGTAACCCTAAACCCAGCCCTAAAACCTAACCGTAACCCTAAACCCCAGCCCTAACCCTAACCCCTAACCCTAACCCCTAACCCTAACCCCTAACCCTAACCCCTAACCCTAACCCCTAACCCTAACCCCTAACCCTAACCCTAACCTAATCAAACACTAAACCATACTCCCTAAACTGATCAAACACTAAACCGTACTCCCTAAACTGATCAAACACTAAACCGTACTCCCTAAACTAATCAAACACTAAACCGTACTCCCTAAACTAATCAAACACTAAACCGTACTCCCTAAACTAATCAAACACTAAACCGTACTCCCTAAACTAATCAAACACTAAACCGTACTCCCTAAACTAATCAAACACTAAACCGTACTCCCTAAACTAATCAAACACTAAACCGTACTCCCTAAACTAATCAAACACTAAACCGTACTCCCTAAACCAATCCAAACACTAAACCGTACTCCCTAAACCAATCCAAACACTTAACCGTACTCCCTAAACCAATCCAAACACTTAACCACTCTCCCTAAACCAATCCAAACACTTAACCGTACTCCCTAAACCAATCCAAACACTTAACCACACTCCCTAAACCAATCCAAACACTTAACCATACTCCCTAAACCAATCCAAACACTTAACCACACTCCCTAAACCAATCCAAACACTTAACCACACTCCCTAAACCAATCCAAACACTTAACCACTCTCCCTAAACCAATCCAAACACTTAACCACACTCCCTAAACCAATCCAAACACTTAACCACTCTCCCTAAACCAATCCAAACACTTAACCGTACTCCCTAAACCAATCCAAACACTTAACCACTCTCCCTAAACCAATCCAAACACTTAACCACACTCCCTAAACCAATCCAAACACTTAACCACTACTCCCTAAACCAATCCAAACACTTAACCACTCTCCCTAAACCAATCCAAACACTTAACCACTACTCCCTAAACCAATCCAAACACTTAACCATACTCCCTAAACCAATCCAAACACTTAACCACTCTCCCTAAACCAATCCAAACACTTAACCATACTCCCTAAACCAATCCAAACACTTAACCACACTCCCTAAACCAATCCAAACACTTAACCACTCTCCCTAAACCAATCCAAACACTTAACCACACTCCCTAAACCAATCCAAACACTTAACCACTCTCCCTAAACCAATCCAAACACTTAACCACTCTCCCTAAACCAATCCAAACACTTAACCACACTCCCTAAACCAATCCAAACACTTAACCACTCTCCCTAAACCAATCCAAACACTTAACCACTCTCCCTAAACCAATCCAAACACTTAACCACTCTCCCTAAATTATAATAACACTAAAATACAGCCCCTACGCAATCATAACTCTGTTCATCTACTAACACCTAGACTAAAAAACCCCAACACTAAACTAAAAACAGTAAATACCAAACGAAACACAACACAACACACACTACACCACAGCACACCGCACAACACACACTGCACTTCACAACGCACCACACTACACACATAGGCAGCACACACAGCGCACTGCACCACACAACACACTACAACACACATTACACCACAACACACCGCACAACACACACTGCACTTCACAGCATACCACATACAGCGCACCACACACCACACTTCACAACACACACGGCACACACATGCAGCACACTGCACCACGACACACCACACAACACACACTGCACCACATTGCACACACAACATGCAGTGCACAACACACACAGCGCACCACACACCACACTGCACCTCACAACACACACGGCACATAGGCAGCACACACAGCGCACTGCACCACAACACACACTGCACCACATTGCACACACATCATGCAGTGCACAACACACACCGCGCACTGCACCACAACACACCACACACACCGCACTGCACAACACACCACCACACACACAACACACACTGCATTAGCTAACCTAACCCTAAAACTTTCAATCTAATCCCTAACCTATAAAACCAGACCCCACCCAATCTGTAGTCAGGGGACCCAACAACGGGCCCCCCGACTTTAACCATAGATGGACCCCAAACTACAGAACACGAGTTCGGGAGCCCGGCGTTCGTCCCTTTAGGGAGAACAGAGTGAGTGATCCCCTGAAGAGGGGATCGAGTACATAGAATACAGCATTAAACCCAGAACCACACTAAAATGAGTAAAGCTTTAGAGGACGGTAGATTCTCAAGAAAAATATGCAAATTTTCCCAATATGCGAATCCTTCCAATAGACCAATGGCAACAACTCCACATCCTTAAATGATTAGATAGAGACTTAGAACCTATGAAAACATACCAAAATTCCCCCAAATAGGCGAATTCTCCCAATATGCAAATGAGGAACAACTTCACATCTTTAAATGTTAATAACTTTTAAACAAAATTAGATAGAGACGTAGAACTTTTTGCTAATAAAACTACACACTTTTCCCAACAATACTACATCATAAAACCATACGCATTCACCCCGATGGAATTTACTACTGCTAAGATAGACTAGGCTTACCAAAACCACAATACATTTAGGTGGGGGGAGCGCTGATGGTAGAAGCTTGACTCATCCTACATCTTTAAAGGTAAGGGATGAGTCCGCCATTGGTGTACAACCCCAAACAGGAGAGCCAAAGCGGTAGAAGCTTGGTATCTTCCCAGAAAAATTTCAGTGTTGGCTAACACCAGCCTGGAATTCAAAGGGAAGTTATCCGCCGGCTTGGATCTCCGCCCAAGACTGTCTGGGGGGTGACGTATTGCACGGTACCTACCTTCCCGGGGCTTGGAGTCGATCACCTGGCAACGGGTGATTGCGGCACGGTTTCCGATTCTGAGGGTCCTGGGAGGCAGTGATCGGTTCGCGGCTGGCCCTGGGCCTTTGGTCTTTGGATTCCGAGCTCTGGTGTATGCCAGGGTGGGCCTAAAGGCCTGTCTGGCTGACCTGGGTAACCTAGCGGTGCTAACAAAGGGTCAGTTGGGCAGGAGGTAAGTATTCAGCCCCCCTGGGTCCACTAGGACAGCACGCAGGGACGGTGGTCTGGGGCATACAGACCTTAAATGAGCGCCCAGTCTCCTACTTATATTAATAGCAATAACAGTGATAATGACAATAATAATAAAAAGGAAACTAATTACTTTCTAAAGGATAAAATAACTAAATTGGACATGGGACACAAGCCTAGGCATGATCAACCTATGGCTGGCCGCCTCGGACGAAGGTGTATAGTGTTTAAAGGCCGAAACACCTGATGACTCTGAGGTACACTACTGATGATGTGTCCTAAAATTTCTTAATCTACTATTTCTGTACTCTAATTTATCCACATATAAGGAATAATTCTCTTAGATATTTTTAATAATAAGAAAAACTAAAATACCAGGCGATTAGTAGGTAAGCTAACGATAATGTGTCCTAAAATGTCTTAATGTATTATCTCACACCTGTTCGTTCTCTGACTTGCCGTTGTGGGAAGGAGAATGAATGGGTGAAAAACATAGGCCAAATCAGGCCTCGAGGGTGCCCTGCTCAGTCTAGTGGCGCACTTCTCTCTTCACCTCTTTGTTCTTTGCCTCGCGAAGCAGTTAGAAGAATCAAATATAAATACAACTCTAATTTATCCATATATAAGGAATAATTCTCTTAGTAAATTAAAAAACCTAAAATACCAGACTACTAGTAGGTGCCCTAATGATAATGTGTCCTAAAAATTTCTTAAATATATTATCTCACACCTGTTCGTTCTCTGACTTGCCGTTGTGGGAAGGAGAATGAATAGGTGAAAAACATAGGCCAAATCAGGCCTCGAGGGTGCCCTGCTCAGTCTAGTGGCGCACACTTCTCTTCACCTCTTTGTTCTTTGCCTCGCGAAGCAGTTAGAAGAATCAAATATAAATACAACTCTAATTTATCCATATATAAGGAATAATTCTCTTAGTAAATTAAAAAAAACCTAAACTACCAGACTACTAGGAGGTGCGCTAATGATAATGGGTCCTAAAATTTCTTAATATATTATCTCACACCTGTTCGTTCTCTGACTTGCCGTTGTGGGAAGGAGAATGAATGGGTGAAAAACATAGGCCAAGTCAGGCCTCGAGGGTGCCCTGCTCAGTCTAGTGGCGCACTCCTCTCTTCACCTTTTTGTTCTTTGCCTCGCAAAGCAGTTAGAAGAATCAAAGATAACTTAGCCCGAATACAATTATAAATAAAAAAAAGTTTTCCAACAAACAAAAGGAGATTCATCCACAGACGGAGGAACTGAAAGGCCCGATGGCGTGACTTAACAAGCGGTGGCCCGTGCAATACCCTTGATCTTCCTATCTAACCACGGCTGTTGAGGACAGTTGATGGGGGAAGTCATTGTATGTTCTCTAAACCTAACCCTAACCCTAACCCTAACCCTAACCCTAACCCTAACCCTAACCCTAACCCTAACCCTAACCCTAACCCTAACCCTAACCCTAACCCTAACCCTAACCCTAACCCTAACCCTAACCCTAACCCTAACCCTAAACCCTAACCCTAAACCCTAAACCCTAACCCTAACCCTAACCCTAACCCTAACCCTAACCCTAACCCCTAACCCCTAACCCTAACCCTAACCCTAACCCTAACCCTAACCCTAAACCCTAACCCTAACCCTAACCCTAACCCTAACACCTAACCTTAACCGTAGACTACCTTAAACTTAATCTTTAACCCAAATTTTAACTTTAGACTAACCATAAACCTAAATCTTAACCCTAACCTTAACCTCACCCTAACCATAACCAATTAACCCTAATTTTTATTACCCTAACTGTAACCCATTAACCCTAATTTTTATTACCCTAAATATAACCAATTAACCCTAATTTTTATTACCCTAACTATAACTAATTAACCCTAATTTTTATTACCCTAACTATAACCAATTAACCCTAATTTTTATTACCCTAACCATAACCTAGAGGTTAATAATTAATAAATAGAATAATTTAATTGGACATGGGACACAAGCCTGGGCATGATCACCCTATGGCTGGCCGCCTCGGATGAAGGTGTATAGTGTTTAAAGGCTGAAACACCTGATGACTCTGAGGTACACTACTGATGATGTGTCCTAAAATTTCTTCATTTACTTCTTTAGTCATAACATATTTTAGGTAATAAAATTAATTTAATTTATACTACACCCCAAAACCCAATTACTGAGTGTGATTTAGCACCGTTGTGGACATGAGACCTGATGAGATGATTTCTGAGCCTGATGGTTTGTAAGAGGTCGGCCCGTGCACAACGATGACCCTTGATTTTCTTCGAGGGCATCGGATACTCAGGGTTTATAACCCTGAACTTTAAACCCAACTCAGCCAGTGCCATCCGTAGTCACCCACTGGGGACGTCTACGAGGTAGGCCCGTGCATAACGATGACCCTTGACTTATTGAGGGCATCGTATACCCCGCCAGTGCCACCCATAATTCACTTACCAGGGACGTG
Source organism: Pygocentrus nattereri (assembly GCF_015220715.1). NCBI lineage: Eukaryota > Metazoa > Chordata > Actinopteri > Characiformes > Serrasalmidae > Pygocentrus > Pygocentrus nattereri. Next base: position 51,305,701 of record NC_051215.1, on the reverse strand, counting down.
TACGAGGTAGGCCCGTGCACCCGCCAGGGCCACCCGTAAACCCATCAGGGACATGTACGAGGTGGGCCCGGGCACCCCGCTAGTGTCACCCGTAATTCACCCACCAAGGTCATGTACGAGGTAGACCTATGCAACGCAAGTGTCACCCGTGTTTCACTCACTAGGGACGTACACGAGGTAGGCCGATGCACCCCGCCAGTGCCACCCGTAATTCACCCACCAGGGACGTATACGAGGTAGGCCCGTGCACCCGCCAGGGCCACCCGTAAACCCACCAGGGACATGTACGAGGTGGGCCCGGGCACCCCGCTAGTGTCACCCGTAATTCACCCACCAAGGTCATGTACGAGGTAGACCCATGCAACGCAAGTGTCACCCGTGTTTCACTCACTAGGGACGTACACGAGGTAGGCCGATGCACCCCGCCAGTGCCACCCGTAATTCACCCACCAGGGACGTGTATGAGGTAGGCCCGTGCAACTCGCCAGTGCCACTCGTGGTTCAAACACGAGGTAGGCCCGTGCACCCTGCCAGTGCCACCAGTAGTCATCCATTGGGTGCAGTTAACTCTCGCTATTGGTCTCTGTCCCTCTGGTATAATTAGAATTATGCTCTATGTGGTAAACATTTTTCGAATCCCCAACAGGAGCCGCTCCGCTGTAACTGTTAGTGAAAACAGTCAGAAACATTAAAAATAAATATAATTATGTTTAAATAAACCATTAAAATTATACAAAATAATCTCCACGGCAACTGTAGTGGAGAGAGAAAAAATAGGAATTATTAAATTACACAAAATAATCTCCACGGCAACTGTAGTGGAGAGAGAAAAAATAGGAATCATTAAATTAGACACAAATAATCTCCACGGCAACTGTAGTGGAGAGAGAAAAAATCTAAAGACTTAGAAAAATAGATATAATTATTTTAATGAGAATAGTTTTTTAAATAAATCATTAAATCATATATATCAATCTCCACGGCAACTGTAGTGGAGAGGAAAAAATAGGAAGGAAACATAATTAAATGACTGGGCCTGTACCTGGAATGTCCAGCAGGGGCCGCTCCACAGCAACTGCAGTGGAGAAAACAGTACATGAAGAAGTGGCAATTCACTGGGTTAGCCGCTACCCACATGGAAAACGGGAAGCAATGCTCCTGCACCTGGAATCTCCAGCAGGAGTTGCTTCACTACAGCTGTAGGTGAGATTAAATAGGAAGATTTAGATTGATAGATTAATTTATACTTTTATTTCTGTACTGTAGGACAGAAAAACAGAAGGAGCGTGACTCATTTGGAGGGGGAAAATCAAGGCTCCTGCAACTGTAATCTCCAGCAGGAGCCGTTCTACTACAACTGTAGGTGAGAAAATAGAGCCATATAAAGCTAGAATAGGCAGTTGGGTTATCCATGACCCATCTGGAAGAGTAGAATCAGTGGTCCTGTATCTGGAATCTCCAGCAGGAGCCGATCCACTGCAACGGGAGGGGTGTAAACCTAGACTTAACTCCTAGGCTTAGCCTTAAGCTAACCCTAGACTCTAAAACCCAACCCTAACACCTAACCTTAACCGTAGACTACCTTAAACCTAATCTTTAACCCAAATTTTAACTTTAGACTAACCATAAACCTAAATCTTAACCCTAACCTTAACCTCACCCTAACCATAACCAATTAACCCTAATTTTTATTACCCTAACTGTAACCCATTAACCCTAATTTTTATTACCCTAAATATAACCAATTAACCCTAATTTTTATTACCCTAACTATAACTAATTAACCCTAATTTTTATTACCCTAACTATAACCAATTAACCCTAATTTTTATTACCCTAACCATAACCTAGAGGTTAATAATTAATAAATAGAATAATTTAATTGGACATGGGACACAAGCCTGGGCATGATCACCCTATGGCTGGCCGCCTCGGATGAAGGTGTATAGTGTTTAAAGGCTGAAACACCTGATGACTCTGAGGTACACTACTGATGATGTGTCCTAAAATTTCTTCATTTACTTCTTTAGTCATAACATATTTTAGGTAATAAAATTAATTTAATTTATACTACACCCCAAAACCCAATTACTGAGTGTGATTTAGCACCGTTGTGGACATGAGACCTGATGAGATGATTTCTGAGCCTGATGGTTTGTAAGAGGTCGGCCCGTGCACAACGATGACCCTTGATTTTCTTCGAGGGCATCGGATACTCAGGGTTTATAACCCTGAACTTTAAACCCAACTCAGCCAGTGCCATCCGTAGTCACCCACTGGGGACGTCTACGAGGTAGGCCCGTGCATAACGATGACCCTTGACTTATTGAGGGCATCGTATACCCCGCCAGTGCCACCCATAATTCACTTACCAGGGACGTGTACGAGGTAGGCCCGTGCACCCGCCAGGGCCACCCGTAAACCCATCAGGGACATGTACGAGGTGGGCCCGGGCACCCCGCTAGTGTCACCCGTAATTCACCCACCAAGGTCATGTACGAGGTAGACCTATGCAACGCAAGTGTCACCCGTGTTTCACTCACTAGGGACGTACACGAGGTAGGCCGATGCACCCCGCCAGTGCCACCCGTAATTCACGCACCAGGGATGTATACGAGGTAGGCCCGTGCACCCGCCAGGGCCACCCGTAAACCCACCAGGGACATGTACGAGGTGGGCCCGGGCACCCCGCTAGTGTCACCCGTAATTCACCCACCAAGGTCATGTACGAGGTAGACCCATGCAACGCAAGTGTCACCCGTGTTTCACTCACTAGGGACGTACACGAGGTAGGCCGATGCACCCCGCCAGTGCCACCCGTAATTCACCCACCAGGGACGTGTATGAGGTAGGCCCGTGCAACTCGCCAGTGCCACTCGTGGTTCAAACACGAGGTAGGCCCGTGCACCCTGCCAGTGCCACCAGTAGTCATCCATTGGGTGCAGTTAACTCTCGCTATTGGTCTCTGTCCCTCTGGTATAATTAGAATTATGCTCTATGTGGTAAACATTTTTCGAATCCCCAACAGGAGCCGCTCCGCTGTAACTGTTAGTGAAAACAGTCAGAAACATTAAAAATAAATATAATTATGTTTAAATAAACCATTAAAATTATACAAAATAATCTCCACGGCAACTGTAGTGGAGAGAGAAAAAATAGGAATTATTAAATTACACAAAATAATCTCCACGGCAACTGTAGTGGAGAGAGAAAAAATAGGAATCATTAAATTAGACACAAATAATCTCCACGGCAACTGTAGTGGAGAGAGAAAAAATCTAAAGACTTAGAAAAATAGATATAATTATTTTAATGAGAATAGTTTTTTAAATAAATCATTAAATCATATATATCAATCTCCACGGCAACTGTAGTGGAGAGGAAAAAATAGGAAGGAAACATAATTAAATGACTGGGCCTGTACCTGGAATGTCCAGCAGGGGCCGCTCCACAGCAACTGCAGTGGAGAAAACAGTACATGAAGAAGTGGCAATTCACTGGGTTAGCCGCTACCCACATGGAAAACGGGAAGCAATGCTCCTGCACCTGGAATCTCCAGCAGGAGTTGCTTCACTACAGCTGTAGGTGAGATTAAATAGGAAGATTTAGATTGATAGATTAATTTATACTTTTATTTCTGTACTGTAGGACAGAAAAACAGAAGGAGCGTGACTCATTTGGAAGGGGAAAATCAAGGCTCCTGCAACTGTAATCTCCAGCAGGAGCCGTTCTACTACAACTGTAGGTGAGAAAATAGAGCCATATAAAGCTAGAATAGGCAGTTGGGTTATCCATGACCCATCTGGAAGAGTAGAATCAGTGGTCCTGTATCTGGAATCTCCAGCAGGAGCCGTTCCACTGCAACGGGAGGGGTGTAAACCTAGACTTAACTCCTAGGCTTAGCCTTAAGCTAACCCTAGACTCTAAAACCCAACCCTAACACCTAACCTTAACCGTAGACTACCTTAAACCTAATCTTTAACCCAAATTTTAACTTTAGACTAACCATAAACCTAAATCTTAACCCTAACCTTAACCTCACCCTAACCATAACCAATTAACCCTAATTTTTATTACCCTAACTGTAACCCATTAACCCTAATTTTTATTACCCTAAATATAACCAATTAACCCTAATTTTTATTACCCTAACTATAACTAATTAACCCTAATTTTTATTACCCTAACTATAACCAATTAACCCTAATTTTTATTACCCTAACCATAACCTAGAGGTTAATAATTAATAAATAGAATAATTTAATTGGACATGGGACACAAGCCTGGGCATGATCACCCTATGGCTGGCCGCCTCGGATGAAGGTGTATAGTGTTTAAAGGCTGAAACACCTGATGACTCTGAGGTACACTACTGATGATGTGTCCTAAAATTTCTTCATTTACTTCTTTAGTCATAACATATTTTAGGTAATAAAATTAATTTAATTTATACTACACCCCAAAACCCAATTACTGAGTGTGATTTAGCACCGTTGTGGACATGAGACCTGATGAGATGATTTCTGAGCCTGATGGTTTGTAAGAGGTCGGCCCGTGCACAACGATGACCCTTGATTTTCTTCGAGGGCATCGGATACTCAGGGTTTATAACCCTGAACTTTAAACCCAACTCAGCCAGTGCCATCCGTAGTCACCCACTGGGGACGTCTACGAGGTAGGCCCGTGCATAACGATGACCCTTGACTTATTGAGGGCATCGTATACCCCGCCAGTGCCACCCATAATTCACCTACCAGGGACGTGTACGAGGTAGGCCCGTGCACCCGCCAGGGCCACCCGTAAACTCACCAGGGTCATGTACGAGGTGGGCCCGGGCACCCCGCTAGTGTCACCCGTAATTCACCCACCAAGGTCATGTACGAGGTAGACCTATGCAACGCAAGTGTCACCCGTGTTTCACTCACTAGGGACGTACACGAGGTAGGCCGATGCACCCCGCCAGTGCCACCCGTAATTCACGCACCAGGGATGTATACGAGGTAGGCCCGTGCACCCGCCAGGGCCACCCGTAAACCCACCAGGGACATGTACGAGGTGGGCCCGGGCACCCCGCTAGTGTCACCCGTAATTCACCCACCAAGGTCATGTACGAGGTAGACCCATGCAACGCAAGTGTCACCCGTGTTTCACTCACTAGGGACGTACACGAGGTAGGCCGATGCACCCCGCCAGTGCCACCCGTAATTCACCCACCAGGGACGTGTATGAGGTAGGCCCGTGCAACTCGCCAGTGCCACTCGTGGTTCAAACACGAGGTAGGCCCGTGCACCCTGCCAGTGCCACCAGTAGTCATCCATTGGGTGCAGTTAACTCTCGCTATTGGTCTCTGTCCCTCTGGTATAATTAGAATTATGCTCTATGTGGTAAACATTTTTCGAATCCCCAACAGGAGCCGCTCCGCTGTAACTGTTAGTGAAAACAGTCAGAAACATTAAAAATAAATATAATTATGTTTAAATAAACCATTAAAATTATACAAAATAATCTCCACGGCAACTGTAGTGGAGAGAGAAAAAATAGGAATTATTAAATTACACAAAATAATCTCCACGGCAACTGTAGTGGAGAGAGAAAAAATAGGAATCATTAAATTAGACACAAATAATCTCCACGGCAACTGTAGTGGAGAGAGAAAAAATCTAAAGACTTAGAAAAATAGATATAATTATTTTAATGAGAATAGTTTTTTAAATAAATCATTAAATCATATATATCAATCTCCACGGCAACTGTAGTGGAGAGGAAAAAATAGGAAGGAAACATAATTAAATGACTGGGCCTGTACCTGGAATGTCCAGCAGGGGCCGCTCCACAGCAACTGCAGTGGAGAAAACAGTACATGAAGAAGTGGCAATTCACTGGGTTAGCCGCTACCCACATGGAAAACGGGAAGCAATGCTCCTGCACCTGGAATCTCCAGCAGGAGTTGCTTCACTACAGCTGTAGGTGAGATTAAATAGGGAGATTTAGACTGATAGATTAATTTATACTTTTATTTCTGTACTGTAGGACAGAAAAACAGAAGGAGCATGATTCATTTGGAAAGGGAAAACCAAGGCTCCTGCAACTGTAATCTCCAGCAGGAGCCGCTCTACTACAACTGTAGGTGAGAAAATAGAGCCATATAAAGCTAGAATAGGCAGTTGGGTTATCCATGACCCATCTGGAAGAGTAGAATCAGTGGTCCTGTATCTGGAATCTCCAGCAGGAGCCGTTCCACTGCAATGGGAGGGGTGTAAACCTAGACTTAACTCCTAGGCTTAGCCTTAAGCTAACCCTAGACTCTAAAACCCAACCCTAACACCTAACCTTAACCGTAGACTACCTTAAACCTAATCTTTAACCCAAATTTTAACTTTAGACTAACCATAAACCTAAATCTTAACCCTAACCTTAACCTCACCCTAACCATAACCAATTAACCCTAATTTTTATTACCCTAACTATAACTAATTAACCCTAATTTTTATTACCCTAACTGTAACCAATTAACCCTAATTTTTATTACCCTAAATATAACCAATTAACCCTAATTTTTATTACCCTAACTATAACTAATTAACCCTAATTTTTATTACCCTAACTATAACCAATTAACCCTAATTTTTATTACCCTAACCATAACCTAGAGGTTAATAATTAATAAATAAAATAATTTAATTGGACATGGGACACAAGCCTGGGCATGATCACCCTATGGCTGGCCGCCTCGGATGAAGGTGTATAGTGTTTAAAGGCTGAAACACCTGATGACTCTGAGGTACACTACTGATGATGTGTCCTAAAATTTCTTCATTTACTCTTTAGTCATAACATATTTTAGGTAATAAAATTAATTTAATTTATACTACACCCCAAAACCCAATTACTGAGTGTGATTTAGCACCGTTGTGGACATGAGACCGTATGAGATGATTTCTGAGCCTGATGGTTTGTAAGAGGTCGGCCCGTGCATAACGATGACCCCTGATTTTTTTCGAGGGCATCGGATACTCAGGGTTTAGAACCCTGAACTTTAAACCCAACTCAGCCAGTGCCATCCGTAGGCACCCACTGGGGGCGTCTACGAGGTAGGCCCGTGCATAACGATGACCCTTGATTTATTGAGGGCATCGTATACCCCGCCAGTGCCACCCATAATTCACTTACCAGGGACGTGTGCGAGGTAGGCCCGTGCACCCCGCCAGGGCCACCCGTAAACCCACCAGGGACATGTACGAGGTGGGCCCGGGCACCTTGCCAGTGCCACTCGTAGTTCACCCACTAGGGACGTACATGAGGAGGCCCGCGCACCGCCAGTGCCACCCGTGGTTCACCCACTGGGGACGTACACGAGGTAGGCCCGTGCACCCAGCCTGGGCCACCCCGTAAACCCACCAGGGACATGTGCGGGGTGGGGCCGGGCACCCTTGCCAGTACCACCCGTAATTCACTCACCAGGGTCATGTACGAGGTGGGACTGTGCAACTCGCCAGTGCCACTCATAGTTCACCCACTAGGGACGTACATGAGGAGGCCCGCGCACCGCCAGTGCCACCCGTGGTTCACCCACTGGGGACGTACACGAGGTAGGCCCGTGCACCCAGCCTGGGCCACCCCGTAAACCCACCAGGGTCATGTGCGGGGTGGGGCCGGGCACCCTTGCCAGTACCACCCGTAATTCACTCACCAGGGTCATGTACGAGGTAGGACTGTGCAACTCGCCAGTGCCACTCATAGTTCACTCAGTAGGGACATACACGAGTAGGCCCGCGCACCGCCAGTGCCACCCGTGTTTCACTCACTAGGGACGTACACGAGGTAGGCCGATGCACCCCGCCAGTGCCACCCGTAATTCACCCACCTGGGACGTGTATGAGGTAGGCCCGTGCACCATGCCAGTGCCACCAGTAGTCATCCACTGGCTACAGTTAGCTCTCACTATTGGTCTCTGTCCCTCTGGTATAATTAGAATGATGCTCTATGTGGTGAACATTTTTTGAATCCCCAACAGGAGCCGCTCCACTGTAACTATTAGTGAGAACAGTCAGAAACATTAAAAATAAATATAATTATGTTTAAATAAATCATTAAATTATACAAAATAATCTCCACGGCAACTGTAGTGGAGAGAGAAAAAATAGGAATTATTAAATTACACAAAATAATCTCCACGGCAACTGTAGCGGAGAGAGAAAAAATAGGAATTATTAAATTACACAAAATAACCTCCACGGCAACTGTAGTGGAGAGAGAAAAAATAGGAATTATTAAATTATACAAAATAATCTCCACGGCAACTGTAGTGGAGAGAGAAAAAATAGGAATTATTAAATTACACAAAATAATCTCCACGGCAACTGTAGTGGAGAGAGAAAAAATAGGAATTATTAAATTATACAAAATAACCTCCACGGCAACTGTAGTGGAGAGAGAAAAAATAGGAATTATTAAATTATACAAAATAATCTCCACGGCAACTGTAGTGGAGAGAGAAAAAATAGGAATTATTAAATTACACAAAATAATCTCCACGGCAACTGTAGTGGAGAGAGAAAAAATAGAAAGACTTAGAAATATAGATATAATTATTTTAATGAGAATAGTTTTTTAAATAAATCATTAAATCATATATATCAATCTCCACGGCAACTGTAGTGGAGAGGAAAAAATAGGAAAGAAGCATAATTAAATGACTGGGCCTGTACCTGGAATGTCCAGCAGGGGCCGCTCCACAGCAACTGCAGTGGAGAAAACAGCACATGAAGAAGTGGCAATTAGCTGGGTTAGCCGCTACCCACATGGAAAACGGGAAGCAATGCTCCTGCACCTGGAATCTCCAGCAGGAGTTGCTTCACTACAGCTGTAGGTGAGATTAAATAGGGAGATTTAGATTGATAGATTAATTTATACTTTTATTTCTGTACTGTAGGACAGAAAAACAGAAGGAGCGTGATTCATTTGGAAAGGGAAAACCAAGGCTCCTGCAACTGTAATCTCCAGCAGGAGCCGTTCTACTACAACTGTAGGTGAGAAAATAGAGCCATATAAAGCTAGAATAGGCAGTTGGGTTATCCATGACCCATCTGGAAGAGTAGAATCAGTGGTCCTGTATCTGGAATCTCCAGCAGGAGCCGTTCCACTGCAATGGGAGGGGTGTAAACCTAGACTTAACTCCTAGGCTTAGCCTTAAGCTAACCCTAGACTCTAAAACCCAACCCTAACACCTAACCTTAACCGTAGACTACCTTAAACCTAATCTTTAACCCAAATTTTAACTTTAGACTAACCATAAACCTAAATCTTAACCCTAACCTTAACCTCACCCTAACCATAACCAATTAACCCTAATTTTTATTAACCTAACTATAACTAATTAACCCTAATTTTTATTACCCTAACTGTAACCAATTAACCCTAATTTTTATTACCCTAAATATAACCAATTAACCCTAATTTTTATTACCCTAACTATAACTAATTAACCCTAATTTTTATTACCCTAACTATAACCAATTAACCCTAATTTTTATTACCCTAACCATAACCTAGAGGTTAATAATTAATAAATAAAATAATTTAATTGGACATGGGACACAAGCCTGGGCATGATCACCCTATGGCTGGCCGCCTCGGATGAAGGTGTATAGTGTTTAAAGGCTGAAACACCTGATGACTCTGAGGTACACTACTGATGATGTGTCCTAAAATTTCTTCATTTACTCTTTTAATCATAACATATTTTAGGTAATAAAATTAATTTAATTTATACTACACCCCAAAACCCAATTACTGAGTGTGATTTAGCACCGTTGTGGACATGAGACCGTATGAGATGATTTCTGAGCCTGATGGTTTGTAAGAGGTCGGCCCATGCATAACGATGACCCCTGATTTTTTTCGAGGGCATCGGATACTCAGGGTTTAGAACCCTGAACTTTAAACCTAACCCTAAACCCTAACCCTAACCCTAAACCTAACCCTAAACCTTAAACCCTAACCCTAAACCCTAACCCTAACCCAACCCTAACCCTAACCTTAAACCTAACCTTAACCCTGGTCCCAAAACGCTAGCCCAAAAACCTAACCTAACCTGGAATTAAATCTGCCCTTAAACCTAAAACCTAACCCTAAACCTAACCTAATCTTAACCTTAGTCCCAAAAGAAACCTAACTATAAACACTAGACCCAAAACCTAATCTTAACCCTGCCCTTGCCTTAAACCTAACCTTAACCCCAAACTTAGTTCTTAGTCCCTTGTGGCCATAGCCCTGAATCCTAAATACCCTAACCCTAAACCCTAACCCTAACCCTAAACCCCACCCTAATCTTAACCTTAACCTAACCCTAACCCTAAACCCAACCCTAATCTTAACCTTAACATAACCCTAACCCTAAACCCAACCCTAACCCTAACCCTAACCTAACACTAAACCCAACCCTACCATGGAGCTCCGAAGCTCCGACCATCCACAACTTTCCCCGTTACTTCCAGCCGGTTGTAGCGTAATGGGGCAGCGCTCTCGGGTCTCAGCTCAGCGACCCGAGTTCGAAACTCGGTGGGGTCCCTGGTATTTTGCGGAATTTACGAAGCTAATTGCTTCCTCCCTTCTTTCCCCTAAAACATAACCATAACCATAACACTAAACCTAACCCTAACCCCTACACTAACTAAACACTAAAAACATAACCCCTACACTAACTAAACACTAAAAACTTAACCCCCACACTAACTAAACACTAAAAACTTAACCCCCACACTAACTAAACACTAAACCATAATCCCTATACTAGCATAACACTAAAACATAACCCCTACACTAACTAAATACTAAAAACATAACCCCCACACTAACTAAACACTAAACCATAATCCATAAACTATCATAACCAAACAATGGGCCCCCCAACTTTAACCATAGATGGACCCCAAACTACAAGAACACGAGTTTGGGAGCCCAATATTCATCCCTTTGGGGAGAATGGAGTGGGTGATCCCCTGATGAGGGAATAGAGGACATTGAATACAGCATTAAACCCAGAACTACACCAAAATGAGTAAAACTTTAGAGGATGGTAGATTCCCTAGAAAACATGCAAATTTTCCCAATATGCGAATTCTCCCAATATGCAAATGAGAACAACTCCACATCTTTAAATGTTAATAACTTTTAAACAAAATTAGATAGAGACGTAGAACTTTTTGCTAATAAACCTATACACCTTTTCCAACAATTCTACAACATAAAACCATAAGCATTCACCCTGATGGAATTTACTACTGCTAAGATAAACTAGGCTTACCAAAACCACAATACATTCAGGTGGGGGGAGACATGAAAACAACTCCTACACTAACTAAACACTAAAAACAACCCCTACACAATCATAACTTTCATCATAATCCTGTTAATCTCACACCTAAACTAAACATAACCCCAACATTAAACTAAACACTAAATATTAAATGAAACACAACACACCACACTACAACACACACCGCACAAAACACACTGCACACACAACACACAGCACAGAAAACACACTGCACCACACAGCGCACAACATACACAGCGCACTACACACACCACACTACACCTCACAACACACTGCACACACAACTTGCAGCGCACAACACACACCACACCACACCTCACAACACGCATTGCACCACACTGCACACACAACATGCAGCGCACAACACACACCGCACCACACACACAGCACACAACACACCAGCTGTGTCCAGCTGAGCTTTAACAATGTCTAATTTGAAAATATCTGAAGAGGTCAGTCTTTGGTAACTTGTACTTGTTTGAGATCATAAAACCCTCCAAGAATAAATGAGATGTCTGAAATACCAAGTTTAGTCCAGTTTAACAGTCCAGTTTTAGAGAGCTGAGGAGGAAAAAACTCTTCTCAAGTGATATAGACTGGAATATTAACTCTAATCAGAAGTCCAGCTGTGGTCAGTGACTTCTACTGGGTCTGACAGAGACAAGTTTTAGAATCCAGAGAACATTTAAGCCCTTGTTTGTGCTCTGGATGCAAGATTGCTTTTAGAGTCGAGGGAACAGCAAAAATATTTTCATCAATATTATTACTATATATATATATATATATATATATATATATATATATATATATATATATATATATATATATATATAATATATTTTTACATTTTTAAATTTTCTGGTATATGTTCGATTCTAACGAATGGAAAAGAGCTTCTTCAATTGAAAATGGTCATAACTGTTTCCCAGCATGTCTACATACATGTGGGTATTGAAATTGATTGTATAGTAGGATATTACTCTTTTTTTAATGTTCATCTGTTGTATTTCTGTATCATTACGATTCTCCATTTCCCAGATGAAGTGGTGGTGGTGGTGCTGTTTTGTATAAATGTGCCTTTGATTGTCCGACTTGTTGCTGAGTATTGCCATTGTTACTGTGTGCTGTAAGGGATGTGCTGTTTTCTGTAAGAGATCTATAATACCTCCAAATGGAAATAGACCCCATCCTACAGTCTGCGCTATTCTAGGCCAGGGATCCTTCATAATGTGACCATTTCATGTTTGTATACCTGCTAAGGTAAAGCCAAGCTCTCTTTTCATTCGATGTGGTGGTCCATGGATTGGTATGGACTGTAATAGGAGGCATACCCTAAAATTAAAGATACAATTTGAGATCTGTTGTAATTTCACTGTCTTCTCTGTCTTTGCAGACTAGTTATCTTCAATTTTAGGGTAAAGGCTTGTGAAAATTTGGCATCAGTTCTACCATCAGCAAACTCCTTCCTTAAGATAAGATAAGATAAGATAAGATAATACTTTATTAGTCCCACAGTGGGGAAATTCACAGTATTACAGCAGCAGCAGAGTAACAGGAGTAAGGCACTCAGTAATAGAAATAGGAAACAGTATAAACCTTATCAACATTATAAATAATAAAAATTAAAGCTAAATCTCTAGACTATTTACAACAAAATAAGGATAATAATAAAATAAGAGTTGCATAGAAATCTGTATTGCACTTAGGAACATAGGAACATATTGCACAATGAAGAATGTTCACATTCTGTATGTGTGTATATTGTGTGTATATTGTGTGTGTGTGTGTGGTCTACTGGGAGCAGTGCTGGTTGAACAGTCTCACAGCAGTAGGAAGGAAGGACCTGAAGGAACTGCCCAGTGCTGCCAGAGTCTCATGCATGGGGTGGGAGTAGTTCTCCAGCATGGATGCTAGCTTGTTTAGCATCCTCCTTTCTCCCACCACCTGCACTGGGTCTAGAGGAGTCCCTAGGACTGAGCCGGCCCTCCTGACCAGTTTGTCCAGTTTCTTCCTGTCTGCAGTGGAGATGATGCCGTCCCAGCAGACCACTCAATAGAGGATGGCTGATGCCACCACTGTGTCAAAAAAGGTCCTCAGGAGTGGCCCCTGCACTCCAAATGACCTCAGTCTCCTGAGCAGGTAGAGTCTGCTCTGTCATCTCCTGTAAAGTGCAGCTGTGTTGTCTGACCAGTCCAGTTTACAGTTAAGGTGCACACCCAGGTACTTATAGGAGTCCACTCTTTCAGTGTCCGTTCCCTGGATGTTCACTGCTGGAGGGGGATGTGTGCGCCTGTGGAAATCCACCACCAGTTCTTTGGTCTTCCCTGCATTGATCTGTAGGTGATTCCGCAGACACCAGTCCACAAAGTCCTGAATCAGTTCTCTGTTCTCTCCATCATCCTCATTTGTGATGCGGCCGACGATCGCTGAGTCATCAGAGAACTTCTGCAGGTGGCAGTTTGGTGAGTTGTACATGAAGTCTGCAGTGTACAGGATGAAGAGAAACGCCTCCTGCGGGGCCCCTGTGTTACAGACCACCATGTCAGACACAGTCCCTTGTCCTCACATACTGTAGATGGTTGGTGAGGTAGTCCAGAAAGAGCTGGACCTCACTAAAAATTACCTGTTGGATTCAGGAGTGGACTCTCTGCTTGCCTTAAGAGTTAACACTGTAAACTGGAAATACTCAGATGGGTCTTCTGCTAATTAGATCTGAAAATATAAAAGTTGGTAAAACTCTAATATTTACAAAGATTAATACTACTGGTCAATATTCATGTACAATGGTGCTTGAAAGTTTGTGAACCCTTTAGAATTTTCTATATTTCTGCATAAATATGACCTAAAACGTCATCAGATTTTCACACAAGTCCTAAAAGTAGATAAAGAGAACCCAGTTAAACAAATGACACAAAAATATTATACTTGGTCATTTGTTTATTGAGGAAAATGAGCCAATATTACATATTTGTGAGTGGCAAAAGTCTGTGAACCTGTAGGATTAGCAGTTATTTTGAAGGTGAAATTAGTCAGGTGTTTTCAACAATGGGATGACAATCAGGTGTGAGTGGGCACTCTGTTTTTTTCAAAGAACTGGGATCTATAAAAGAGCCAGGCGTGTGATAGTTGGCGAGGTCACAAAGGACCCCAGGGTAACTTCTAAGCCACTGAAGGCCTCTCCCACATTGGCTAATGTTAATGTTCATGAGTGCACCATCAGGAGAACCCTGAACAACAATTGTGTGCATGGCAGGGTTGCAAGGAGAAAACCACTGCTCTCCAAAAAGAACATTGCTGCTCGTCAGCTGTTTGCTAAAGATCATGTGGACAAGCCAGAAGGCTATTGCAAGGTTTTGTGGACGGATGAGACCAAAATAGAACTTTTTGGTTTAAATGAAAAGCGTTATGTTTGGGAAAACACTGCATTCCTGCATAAGAACCTTATCCCATCTGTGAAACATGGTGGGAATCATGGTTTGGGCCTGTTTTCATGCATCTGGGCCAGGACGGCTTGCCATCATTGATGGAGCAATGAATTCTAAATTATATCAGAGAATTATAAAGGAAAATGTCAGGACATCTCATCTGTCCATGAACTGAATCTCAAGAGAAGGTGGGTCATGCAGCAAGTCAATGACCCTAAGCACACAAGTCATTCTACCAAAAAATGGTTAAAGATGAATAAAGTTAGTTTTGGAATGGCCAAGTCAAAGTCCTGACCCGAAATGTTGTGGAAGGACCTGAAGTAAGCAGTTAATGTGAGGAAACCCACCAACATCCCAGAGTTGAAGCTGTTGTGTATGGAGGAATGGGCTGAAATTCCTCCAAGCCAGTGTGCAGGACTGATCAACAGTTACCGAAAATGCTTAGTTGCAGTTATTGCTGCACAGGAGGGTCACACCAGATACTTAAAGCAAAGGGTCAGACTTTTGCCACTCACAAATATGTAATATTGAATAATTTTCCTCAATAAACAAATTGCCAAGTATAATATTTTTGTGTCATTTGTTTAACTGAGTTCTCTTTATGTACTTTTAGGACTTGTGTGAAAATATGATGATGTTTTAGATCATATTTATGCAGACATATGGAAAATTCTAAAGGGTTCACAGTGGTCGGCATCGTGAGCGCCTTTATAAAAAACTGGCCTTGCTGTCCACTCTCTACTTTACCGTCAACACACCCGCAAATATAGGGATGCCCTTAATACTGCTTGCTCCAACTACTACTGTTCCATCATAAATAATGCGAAGTCTTGACCCTGCCCCCAGCCCTCTACTCAAGGGCTGTTCATCCTGCCCCCAGCCCTCTACTCAAGGCTGTTCATCCTGCCCCCACCCCTCTACTCAAGGCCTGTTCATCCTGCCCTCACCCCTCTACTCAAGGCCTGTTCATCCTGCCCCCATCCCTCTACTCAAGGTCTGTTCATCCTGCCCTCACCCCTCTACTCAAGGTCTGTTCATCTGTAATCCACATTTAATTGGTACAGTGATAAATTCATGTCTCTCTTCTGGCTTTGTACCTACTGCTAGCACTTGCTGTAGTGTAGTGGGTATACAGCAGTTGTTGTAGTGTAGTGGGTACCCTGCGGTTGGTGTAGTGTATTGAGTATATAGTGGTTGGTTAGTGTAGTGGGTAACACCTCTGCCTTCTACACTGTAGACGGGTTCAATCCCCCACCAGGGCAGCACCCTGCACTATACCAATAAGAGTCCTTGGGCAAGACACCTAACACCACCTTGGCTTACCTGTGTAAAATGACCAAATTGTAAGTCACTCTGGATAAGAGTGTCTGCCAAATGCCATTAATGTAAAGGGCTAATTAGATCCATTGTTTAGTCCAGAGAGCGGCTGGACATGCTGTGAGGTCAAACAGGCCATTATCTGTGTTTTAAGAGAGAGAGAGTCCCTGCATCTATGAATCCCCAGGCTAACCTTAAACATGTATGAATCTCAAATGAACCCCTCAGTATATGCTAATCTTACCAAATCAATAGATATGTGATATGTACACATAACCAAAGGACATATGAGTAACATAATTGATGGGTAGATATAAGGGTGAAAAATAGACAGACAACACAATGAATTAAAAAGACAGACAGAACACTGTTCTCTATCCCCAGAAATACAGTTAAAAATAATGATTAATAAATGATTCTCGGCTGGTGTGCAGGTGACGTCAGCCTGATTAACCTTTAAAGACCATTCATTTGAGTTTAATCAGCTGTTATTAAACACTGTTAAACAGAACAAACTGCTGATTTTAAGGAATTTACTAAAGAGTTTTCCAAAATTTTAAATGTGCGCCTAGCAATTTGTGGGAAACATCCCATAATGCCTTTTAGGAGTGTAACCTCTCCATCCACCCTCATCCAGCTTCTGTACTTCAGTGATGACATCACCAGGGTTGAAGGTAATCTTCGTCTCATCAGCTGAAGACAAAACCTGCTCTACTCCCAGCACACCTGACCAACTAACCTGCTAATTGTCAGCTACTTTCAGTTAGTCCAGAACGCTGCAGCCAGAGTCCTCACAAGAACTAGGAAGTTTGACCATATTAGTCCAGTTTTATCAGCCCTACACTGGTTGCCAGTTAAATTTCACATTGATTATAAAATCTTATTACTGACCTATAAAGCTCTAAACGGACTCGCCCCTCAGTACCTGAGTGACCTTCTCTCCCACTATGAACCATCACACCTACTTAGATCACAAGGTGCTGCTCACTACTGGTACCTAGAACTAATAAAGCTCCATCAGGGGGCGGAGCTTCTCATACAAAGCCCCCCAGCTCTGGAATAATCTTCCTGTTAATGTTCGGGACTCAGACTCAGCCTCAGTCTTTAAGTCTAGGCTAAAAACTTACTTATATAGTGGAGCCTTTGGTGATTAGTCTCCCTGTTAGATCTAGACCTGCTGGAGTCTCTGCTGCTCTTTTATACTGTAATCTGTGGTCAGTCACTCTTTACAGAACTGACTCTTGTGTTTTTCTTTCCTTTCTCTGCCGAGCTGATCAGCTGCCCATCCTGTGCGTCTGATGCTGTTGCCTCTTCTGCCTTGATTGGTGCTGCTGCTCACCAGCCTTCTGGACCGGTTTGACCACCACTGAGCTTCTTGCTTTACAGCACTGTGCAGTCCTCACCTTCAGATCTTCTCTTTTTCCCACTTTGTACTATAATACTTTATACTAATAATGTTTGCTATTCGGTGTCGACCAGAGGAGGATGGGTTCCCCTTCTGAGTCTTGGTTCCTCTCAAGGTTTCTTCCTCTTCAGGGCGTTTTTCCTTGCCACTGTCACCGCTGGCGACGCTCATGGGGGCTTGGACCCAGATTTTCTTTTCTTTCTGTAATACTGATTGTTCTGTAAAGCTGCTTTGTGACAATATCTGAAATATCTGAATAGATGAATTTACGACTGTCTGACCTGATGATTGTACAGCGCCTCACACAGATGCCCCTTCAGACCTTCAGATACTGAGAACTTTGTTTAATGTGTTGATGTTCTTTGATTGTAAAGCGTCCTTGACCATGGGAAAGGCGTTATATAAATAAAAGTGATGATGATGATGATGGTGATGAAAACTCTAATAAGCGCTAATAAACAACTCGTTCAACCTTTGACCCTTATAGCCTGATCACTTTGGGAACATCAGCACAGCTAATCAACGTGAACATAATTTCCATATAAACACAACATATAATTACAGAAAATACGTTTCTGTATAAATTTGGTCAGTATTCTGCGGCAGGACGGCATGCAGTCGTATCTGAATGCATTTCGTATAAAATGCTGCTGAGATTCTGCTTTTTAAATGTAGTGTAGATCCTTCAGTGCCTAGATTTCCCAAAATCCTGTGTGTCAGCACTGATTCAGTTAGATGAGAAAATGGTAAATTACACTAGTCTTAGCTAAACAGCTACTTTGTGCTTTTACTGTTTTATTTTAACCCCCTAAAAGTCCAAGACCGTTTATTATACACTTCTGTAACCTAAGAATAGCTCAGCCAGTTTAAACTGAAGTCCCTGTAGTTACTAAAGAATAAGTCTTAGTAAGTAAGCCTGAGATTTTAAGGGGTTAATTTCTGCAGGCAGCTCTTGATTTAATTTGTTTATTACATCCTTTCACCACAGCCACGTCTCAGTCCACCTGTTCAATTAAATTTAAGAGAAGAACTGAAATATTGTCATATAATGATGTGAATTAGTCTGATTTTGTACCTCACAAGTACGTCAGGCTGATAAAAGCCCTTCTGAGAAAGGGTGAGTGAGCGAGAGTGGAGTGAGTTTAGAGTATTTATGGCTGTATTTTATGAGAGCTTAAAGCAACACACTACCATAACAGCTCAAATGTTTATTGAAGCGTATTTGAAGCCTGGCTAATGTACAGTCAGTTTAGTCGGATTGTGGCTTTTTGGGTATAGATGGATTTTTCATTTTTTTGTTGGTATATTTATGGGTTTGATGTAGTTTTCTTCTGTATTTTTTTTTTGAGTATAGTTGGCTTCGGTATTTTTTTATTCGGTATGGTTACCACCGGTATTTTTTTCTCCTGTATAGTTATCTTCGGGATTTCTTTATCCAGCATCCCACTGTAGGTGCTGGAAGCCTGAGGAGAATACTTCTTGGTGGAATCCTGGTTCTCCCCACATCCTGCAGAAACAGAAATGAGCGCTGATGTTAAGTGTCTTTAATAATCTGTAATATTTATTGCTCTATACAGTACTGCAGTGCTGTTTTAAGGCTGGGCAACGTAACAGTGTTTCTCATTAATGTGATAAAGTACATTACAGTATGACACAGGGTGCTTTTCTGAGACCATTGTGATTATCGTTGAGGTGTTTCTGATTCTGATCTTAGAATTCCTCCTGATGTGGAGTGTAATCACAAAGACAAGTCCTGATCCTATTTCTCTTGTTTTCTGGTCACCATTTTTTAATTGTCTAGTAAAAAAAATAAAGAGTAGGGAAATCAGTAAAGGCAAATGACTGAGAAGTAGAAGGAAAGTGGCTGTAGATCTGATTCATTTTTTTTTTTTCAAATGAATGTAGACAAGCCTGACATTGCTCAACTGAATGGGGGCATGCTGATACAGGAGGATGGAGGAGTTTGTTAACAGTTTGAAAGAGAAATTAAATTGGAATTTTAGGTCAAAAAGTAATTAGAAAAATGTTGTTGCACAAACATGCGTTTACATTCATCTAAGCATTAAAGATTACAAACAGTGAAGAAGTGTGAAGATCAAGTCACTGAACACTCACTTCACAAATAAGAGCGCTATAATGTAAATTAGGTATCAGGTGTGATACCTGCCCTCAACACCAGAGGTCAGCCTCACCTTAGTATCGATCTGTTTCCTACTGACACCTTGATCTCTTTTACCTGCAGTTCATCTACTTCCCTTATATAAGGACCCACACAAACCCCTGCTCTCTGTGAAATGTTGAGTTTGCCTCATATATGTAGACTATATAACTGCTGGATTAATGATTTAATTGGACTTTCTTTAATACTTTTGGTGGTTTTTGTAAGTTATACTTTGTTATTTCAGTAAACAGGGAAAAACAGGACTCAAACACCTGTTAAGAGCCTTCATTACACCAGAATGGTATTTTTTTTACTTGTTTACAATGATGACTTTCTGAGCTCGTTAAGATGACAAAAGCTGACGAACGCAAAGCTATTAGCAGGTATGCTAACCTCCACAGGAGTGCTTTTGCTCAGGAAAACAAAAGCTTGGATTTGATTCTTCACTCAATTCTTTGTAAATGTAGTCCTTTGTGTTCGTGAGTGCAGAACAGTGCAGTATATTATTTCAATTATTTAATATATATTATTTATTTATAAATTTTATTTTAGGTAATATGATAAACTAGCACCGCGACCCTGACGGAGAAGCGGCTTAGAAAATGGATGGATGGATAGATAAACTAGCAAGGAAGACAAATGATTAACAAAGTTAGACAATTAAGAGCGACCTAAATGTAACAAAATGGTTAATCATGTTTATAATAACTGTTTTATCTGTTGCTCAAGCAGATATAAAGCAGACTAGATCCAGAACTGTGAGCTTCAGTTAGTGTTAAATTTCTCAGTGTGGAAGCTGTAATTACCTCTGGCTTTTTTAGAGACGTCATCCTCCAAGTGACCATTCACCTCCTTGACCATTGGCTGGACGTGTTTATTCCCATTCATTTTCAGATTAATTAAAATCCTCAACTGTCCAAAAACACACACAAAAAGACGTGTTAACACACTGAGATGAAGATTTCACTAAATTCATTGTATAAACTTAAACTAAATCCTGTATGACGAAAGCTGAACACAGAAAACTAATGGACAGCCAGTTTACTTTGATGTTTCTGTGCCAAACAGTGGAATTCAGTTTATTGTAGTGGCTAGCGGCTCTGGATGTTTGGTGTGGCATAGTCCCTTCCCATCCCCTCTTTTCTCCCTCCCACCCCATGTCCTCTCTCTCTCTCTCTCTCTCTCACTCTCTCTCTCTCTCTGTGTCTTTCTCTCTCTCTCTCTCTCTCTCTCTCTCTCTCTCTCTACCTTGTTTTGTCTGTAACTGTGTGAGACTTTTTGCCTGAGGTGAAGAAACTGGTAAATGTGCACTAGCAGAGCACACGGATCACTCTCAGATCTCAACTTTTTCTCATGTTCTTCTTTGGCCAAATCAACTGACTTTTTATAGATTGTGAAGATGCGTATGTGAAAAAAGTAACTTGAGTACTCAGGTATTTCTCTAATAAACTACTTATTTACATGAACTTTAATACTTTGCCTTGTACTCAGCTAAATGATCAGTAAATGTACTTTTACTAAAGTATGGATGTTCAGCAGTATTTACTCCTTGGATAACATTAACATTCAACAAATCTGAGAGTCAGTTAAACTCTGATGGAGAAAAAACAGCCTTTTACTCACCTCACAGGTAGCAGAGGGTTCGATGCTGCTGAAGAAACCAGGTAAAATTATTTCAGCAGCCTTATACATGAGATTTTCAGCCGACTTCAGTTTAGCCCTGCCCATTTCCTTACTCATGTTACCAGACCTGATGTGAGTGATCTGGACTGTAATGGTTACACAAGCTGACAGCTCGTCCCTCTGCTCCCTCAGCGTGTTACTCTGAATTTACTCTCTCTCTCTCTCTGAAACATGCAGGGTTGGGAGAGCTACTGAAAAAGTAGTAGTTAGCTATTTTGTAGGTAGTTTCCCAAAAAATTGTAGCTACTACAATTTAGCTACTTTAACCCTGAAGACTGTCGCTCAGACTGCTGGTCACCATAGCAACACAGATACGAAACGGCAAAGAGAGAGAAGATGAACATTGATCATTTGGAGATGAATGGACTTATTTACATTTATAATCACTCTGGTTTGTCATTTATCATGTCTGACTATCATCCTGTCCATGTGTTCATGTTTTGGTTCAGCCCATGTGCATTTGTTTTGGTTTAGCCCCCTCATTTCATGACTCCACCGCGATTGTCTCCACCTGTTTTCCACCTGTTCCTCATTTTCCCTGTGTATTTAAGCCCTGTGTTTGCCCCTTGTCTTGAGTGGTCTTTGTTTGATCGTGCTGTCTGTTTGATGTGTTGTTCGTTGGTTGTATCTATTGTATTCTCATGTTGTGTTCATTGTTTGGGGTTTTGTGTCATTTATCATGTCTGACTATCGTTCTATCCATGTTGGCTCTTTGACCCTGGACTGTTTTGACCGTTTTTTAATGGATAGAATTTCTAGGCGCAGTTAGGGGATGGAGGGTGTCTGGTTTGGTGACTCACATCGCTGCTGTTTGCAGATGATGTGGTCCTATTGGGGACATCAGGCCGCGAACTTCAGCTTTCGCTGGATCAGTTTGCAGCCGAGTGCGAAGCGGCCGGGATGAGAATCAGTACCTCTAAATCCGAGACCATGGTTCTCAGGCGGAAAAGGGTGGAGAGCCCTCTCTGGGTCGGGGATAGGCTCTTGCCTCAAGTGGAGGAGTTTAAGTATCTCAGGGTCTTGTTCACGAGTGATGGTACAAGGGAGCGAGAGATTGACAGACGCTGGGTCAGCAGTGATGTGGGCTCTTTACCGGTCTGTTGTGGTAAAGAATGAGCTGAACCATAAGGCAAGGCTCTCGATTTACTGGTCAATCTACGTTCCCACCCTCACCTATGGTCATGAGCTTTGGGTAATAACTGAAAGAATAAGATCGTGAATACAAGTGGCTGAAATGAGTTTCCTCCACAGGGTGGAGAAGTTTGGTCATCCGGGAGGGACTCGGAGTAGAGCCAGCTGAGGTGGTTCGGGCATCTTGTTAGGATGCCTCCTGGACGCCTCCCTTGGGAGGTGTCATAGTCAAGTCCACCTGGGAGGAGACCCTGGGGAAGACCCAGGACACGCTGGCGTTACTATATCGCACAGCTGGCCTGGGAGCGCCTCGGAATCCCCCTTGGAGAGCTAGTGGCTAGAAGATAATGGATGGATGGATGGATGGATGGCTGTCATCTGATGTGGCTGGTATAAAACAAAACACAGTTGTAGAAAAAAAGGCTGGAAACTTTTTACCCACTCCCACAGCTGGAGCTAGTGAAGAATATCTCCTCTGCAAATTGCACAATCTGCTCTCCCAATGCAATTCCCTCAAAATTACTTTTTGAGGGAAGTACTGCCAGTCATTATAAACCCTCTTTTAACTATAGTAAACTCGTCCCTTAGCCTGGGCTATGTACCCAAAGCTTTTAAACTAGCAGTTATCAAACCCCTGATCAAGAAACCAAATCTTGATGTCGCCATTTTGTGTAATTACAGGCCTGTTTCTAACTTACTGTTTATATCAAAGATCTTAGAAAAAGCTGTGGCCCAACAACTTAGTTCATATCTACTTTATCTACTTTACATATCTACTAGTTCATATATCATAACTTTCACTGTTACACAGACAATACATAGCTGTACATATCAGCCAAGCCTGATGATAAATGCAGATTAAAGAAATTAGAGGACTGTGTAAAAGACATGAAAGGCTGGATGTTACGTAATTTCCTCCTACTAAACAGTAACAAAACAGAGGTTCTCCTTCTGGGTCCAAAATTAGCAAGAAATAAATTACCAGATTTAATTTTAAATCTCGCTGACTTTCCAGTTACACCTAGTTCAGCAGCAAAAAATCTTGGCATCATAATTGACTCAGATTTATCATTCGATCAACACATAGGCAGCATCACTAGGACAGCTTTTCTACATCTTCACAACATTGCCAAGATAAGAAATGCCCTGTCCCTGCGTGATGCAGAAACACTAGTACATGCCTTTATTACTTCTAGGCTAGACTACAGTAACGCACTACTGTCAGGATGCACAAGCAGGAATGTAAAAAACTCCAACTAATCCAAAATGCCGCAGCCATGGTCCTCACTAAAACTAGAAAATCTCATCATATCAGTCCAGTGCTATTGAAGCGGGTCGTGAAGTAAGGAGGCTCAAGTTAGTGGAGAATCCCGCGGAGGGAAAACTTTTAATTTCACGAGACAAAAACGAAACTCACAACTCGCTTTCAAAACAACAACTCAACTAAAACCCACTAGTGCCTCCCCCCTCGAGTCTCTTAAAGGGCTAGCCAGGTGCCAGGTGGGCCGGCTTCAGGCGGTCTACCGAAATGCTCACAGGAACGCCGCCAACCTCAACCTTGAAGTACTTATCCCCAGGAGTCAACACTCGGAAAGGACCATCCTAGACTGGACGGAGGGGGCTCCGGTGCACGTCATGCCGGATGAACACAAACTCCGCCGCTCGCAAAGAAGGCGGAAAGTGTGACTCCGGCAGGCCATGTTGGGAGGTGGGCACCGGGGCAAAAGCGCTGGAGGACTCACGAAGGGCCTGTCGCTGGTGGCTGGCGGACCACGGGGCAGTAGAACTTGGGAGGAAATCTCCGGGAACCCGTAGCACCTGGCCATAAACAAGTTCAGCCGAAGAGGCTTGGAGGTCGTCCTTGGGGGCCGAACAGAGGCCCAGCATGACCCAGGGAAGCCTATCGGCCCAACCGTCATCCTGGAGACTGGCCCGGAGTGCGGCCTTCATAGAGCGGTGGAAATGCTCACACAGCCCGTTGGCCTGGGGATGGTAGGCAGTAGTACGGTGAAGATGCACTCCGAGACCCGCAGCCATGCTGGTCCAGAGGGCTGAAGTGAACTGAGGTCCGCGATCCGAGGAAATGTCTGATGGAACGCCAAACCGCGGTGGCAGCGGACCCACCAGATCTGCATGCACGTGGTCGAAGCGCCGCTCAGGCACAGGGAACAACGCCAGCTGGGCCTTAACATGCTGATGCACTTTGGCGCATTGGCAGTCCACACAAGCAGCACTCCAGTTGTGAATGTCCTTTTTAAGGCCGTGCCAGACGAATTTGTCTGCCACCAGCCTTTGCGATGCCCTCCTGCCAGGGTGAGAGAGGTCGTGTATGGTGTCAAAAACCGGTCTGCGCCAGTGGGTGGGAATAATAGGCCTGGGGTGGCCCATGGACACGTCGCACCAGTATCGCTGAAGGGAACATCCGCCAACCGCAAGCCGGTGACCGCAGACCTGTAGGCTTGGACCTCTGGGTCCGACACCTGGTCCGCCACCATTCGGGAGTAGTCGATGGCGAGGTGTACAGCATCAACTGCTGCGCGGGAGAGAAAGTCAGCCACAGGGTTGTCTTTTCCTGCAACATGCTGAACGTCCGTGGTGAACTCCGAGATGAAGGCCAGTTGACGTTGCTGACGGGAAGACCACGGTTCGGAGGACTTCGCCATGGCAAATGCCAAGGGTTTGTGATCCACAAATGCAACAAATGGATGGCCCTCCAAGAGAAAGTGAAAGTGGCACACGGCCAAGTACAGGGCGAGCAGCTCATGGTCAAATGTGCTGTATTTATGCTCAGCGGGGCGGAGCTGGCGACTAAAGAACGACAGGGGTTGCCAAGCACCATCGACCCACTGCTCATGCACCGCGCCAACTGCATAGTCAGATGCGTCCATGGTGATAGCAATGGGTGCATCAGGTGAGGGGTGCGCCAACATAGTTGCATCTGCCGGCGCACGTTTGGCCGCATTGAAAGCTAGGAGCCGCTCGTTAGTCCAGTCTACTGCGTGTTTAGCCACTTTGCCTTTGAGGGCTTCATACAGAGGGTGCATGAGACTGGCCGCGCGTGGGATGAAACGGTGATAGAAGTTTACCATGCCTAGAAACTCCTGCAGAGCTCTAACTGTCAGAGGGCGGGCAAAACGCTGAATAGCTTCCACTTTAGTAGGGAGTGGAACCACGCCGGCACTGCTGACGAAGGAAATCGATGACCTGAAGCCCGAACTGGCACTTCGATGGGTTGATGATCAAGCCGTGCTGATTGAGGCGCTCAAAGAGGAGCCTGAGGTGGTGCAGGTGTTCCGACCTGGAGGTGCTGGCAACTAGAATGTCATCCAGATAAACAAAGAGGAACGGCAGGTCACATAGGACACTGTCCATGAGGCGCTGGAACGTCTGGCCGGCATTCTTGAGGCCAAATGGCATGCGGAGGAACTCAAACAGGCCAAATGGAGTGATCACCGCCGTCTTTGGGATGTCCGTGGTATGCACGGGGACTTGATGGTAGCCCCAAACTAGGTCCACCTTGGAAAAGATGACTTTCCAAGCCAGACAGGCAGAAAAATCCTGCACATGAGGAATGGGATAGCGATCCGGAGTGGTGGCGTCATTGAGTCGGCGGTAATCACCACATGGGGCCAGCACGGCCTGACTTCATGTCCAACCCGGAGGCAGGCAGAACGCTCAACTGAGCGCCTGTGTCGCAAAGGAAACGGCGCCCTGACACTGTGTCTGTGAGGAAGAGCAGGCTGCTGGAATGGCCGACGCCCGTAGCCGCTAGCAGGCATCGGCCCTTGCGTTTCCCGGCTTCCCAAAACTGCAGGGAGGACGACATTTTTTAGCCTTGGCCCCAAAACGTGCATGATAGAAGCAGAAGGCTGGAGGGGGTTGGGGCATGGCTGCACATACCGGGGCGTCAGAGGGGGATGAGGACGCGTATGCCCGCGTGGCCGCAAAACACTGCCTGGCGGAGAGGATCTTGTCAGCCTCTCTAGCCAAAGCACGAAAGTCTGTAAGAGTTGAGCCTGCTAAAGCCACACGAACGTCGCCAGGCAGCTGCTGCAAGCAAAGTTCTCTGAATAGAAAACATGGCGGGTGGTCGCCCAGCAGAGACAACATATGGTCCATGAGTTTGGACGGTTTTGAGTCGGCTAAACCGGGTAGCAAGAGAAGCCTGTGTGCGTGCTCTGACTCGGACAACTCAAACGTCTGATGGAGAAGTTACTTTAACGCTGCATACTTATCGCCTTCGGGGGGAGCCTGGAGGAAACTCAGTACTCTGGAGGCAGTGCTGTTGGTCAGGGAAGCGACGACATAATAGAACTTCGTCTCATCCTCCGTGATTCTCCAGATGGCGAATTGAGCCTCGGCTTGCGCGAACCAAATGGCGGCGTGCTGCTCCCAAAACTCTGGCAGCTTAAGAGCCACTGCGTGTCCTGTCATATCGGAAGAGCTTCAGAGACATCCGAAGATCACGTCGGGGTCACCACTGAAGCGGGTTGTGAAGTAAGGAGGCTCAAGTTAGTGGAGAATCCCGCGGAGGGAAAACTTTTAATTTCACGAGACAAAAACGAAACTCACAACTCGCTTTCAAAACAACAACTCAACTAAAACTACTAGTGCCTCCCCCCTCGAGTCTCTTAAAGGGCTTAGACCCCGTTGAGTGACTTAAAGCCTGTCCATTGCGGATTCGCTCCAGTCGCGAGTAGTAGCCCCTACACTATCATCACTTCTTTGGCTGCCTGTTAAATTCCATATTGATTATAAAATTCTTTTATTGACATATAAAGCCCTACATGGGCTTGCTCCTGAGTACCTGCAAGACCTTATTTCCTATTACGAGCCATCACAACTACTCAGATGCCAGAGTGCTGGCTTATTAATAGTTCTTAGAATTAATAAGGCTGCAGCTGGGGGAAAAGCCTTTTCTTATAAAGCCCCCAAACTCTGGAATGATCTTCCAGAAAATGTTCGGGACTCAGACACAGTCTCAATCTTTAAGACTAGGCTGAAAACTCACTTGTTCAGTTTAGCTTTTGGTAGTTAATGTCCCCCCTTAGATAAAGGCAGCAGATCCAGGGGTCCATGGACATGGGGAATTATGGTAAACTGAGATGCTGGTGCTGTCGTCCTGCTGCTCACATGCGGTCACTCAGGTTTGTGGACAGTGGAGCGGAGGGATGCCAAACTGTTTCAGAGTGCTGTCGTGTCTGTGTGTCCTTCTGGTTCTCTCCTTTTAGTTAAGCTATCATAGTCAGATCTGGCGGAGTCGTTAGCCACACTCTGGAAATGTTCACATTCCCTGTTTTACATATAAAAAATAGAATAAAACTAATTCCATCTCTCTGCCTTTTTCCAAATAAACGACCATCCACCTGTCCAACTGGCCACTGCACCTCCTCTCTGTATGCTGACTCATCATTCTTGCTGATCAGACCCACCACAGTCGTGTCATTGGCGAACTTGATGATGTGGTTTGAGCTGCACTTTGCAGTGCAGTCATGAGTCAATAGAGTGAACAGCAGTGGACTGAGCACACAGCCCTGAGGGGCACCGGTGCTGAGTGTGGTGGTGCTGGAGATGTTATTTCCTATCCTGACTAACTGAGGCCTCTCAGATAGGAAATCCAGGATCCAGTTACAGAGGGTGGCTTTCAGGCCCAGTAGGCTCAGTTTTACAATCAGCTGCTGAGGTATGATGGTATTGAATTCTGAACTGAAGTCTATGAACAGAAATCTGGCATAGGTGTCTTTATTGTCCAGGTGTGTGAGAACCAGGTGGAGTGTGGTGGAGATTCTTGTTTGGCACAGGGATGATGAAGGTGGACTTGAAGCATACTGGATCGACTGCAGTGCTCAGAGAGATTATGAATATGTCTGTGAGAACATCGGCCAGCTGTTCGGCACATTCTCTGAGCACTCTGCCTGGTATGCTGTCACATCCTGGTGCTTTTCATGGGTTGACTCTGTGTAGAGTTCTCCGTACCTCAAACCAAGCATAGAAGTTATTAAGCATGTCTGGAAGGCAGGCATCACTGTCACAAGCAGGTGGAGGTGACTTGTAATTGGTGATGGCCTGGATGCCCTGCCACATGCGCCGTGTGTCCGCAGTGTTTTGAAAATGATCATGGATTTTCTTTGAGTAGGCACTTTAGCCTCTTTGATGGCCCGGGAGAGCTTGGCTCTTGCCACCCTGAGGCTTGCTTCTTGACTTGAAAACTGCGGGTTCTCAGCAGTATGCGCACCTCTGCAGTCATCCATGACTTCTGGTTGGGGTGTGTAGTGATGAGTTTGGAGACAGAAAAATCATCATTGCACTTGCTGATGTAGCCAGTCACTGATTCTGTGTACTCCTCCAGGTTGATGGAGTCACCGGTAGTTGCTGCTTCTCTGAACATCTCCCAAAACAGTTCTGAAAGAGCAGAGATAGCACCTGGCATCTAGGTTCTCACTTACTTCTGGTCTGGTTTGGCACGTCTGATGAGTGGTCTGTATGCTGGGATGAGAATCACAGAGATGTGGTCTGAGTAGCCATAGTGGGGGTAGGGCTTGGTCCTGTATGCGCCGGGGATGTTTGTGTAAACAAGTTCCAGCACGTTAGCCCCGCCGGGTTGCAAAGTCCACATACTGGTGGAATTTAGGGAGTACTGACTTCAGATTGGCACGGTTGAAATCACCAGCAACAATAAAGAGTCCATCTGAGTTTGTGTTCTGGAGGTCACTAATTGTGCTGTACAGCTCATTCAGTGTGGCATTAGCATTAGCTAATACATCGCTATCATATACAGCATACTTAGCTCTCTTGGCAAATAAAAAGGCCTGGCTCTGACAATTGCAAACTCCACCAGTGGTGAGTAGTGACTGGAGACTAGGGTCGCAGTTTTACACCATTCAGTATTGTGTGGTGGTCTCCTCTATAGAGTATAAGCTCAACTACACCAACCCTTAGTTTATACCTAGAGCAAAGGGGAGCTCTGTAACAATTTACGCACACAACACAGGTTTTGTGTAGAAAAATAGAAAATATTTTTATTGACACTAAGTTCAGCTGACAATTTAAAATGAGATGGAAGGAGACTGAAGAAGGCTCATCTCCCCCCTTCCATCCTCACCATGTTCTACAGGGAGACTGCGGAGAGCATCCTGAGGAGACAAACACCACACTGCTGTGAGTGGCTATTCAGACAGCCCAGCTCAACATCCCTCCAGATATCTTGTGTCTTCAGTGACGCTCAACAATTGTTATTGTCCTACACAATACTAGTTCCTGTCTCCTGCCATTTGCCATGTCAGTATAAATGTAATATAATCCTCAATGGTCTCCTTTTCAGAGATTCCTGACACACAGAGGTCTGAGTTTGATCCTCACTCAGAGTGAGTCACCATGTTAAAATGGCATGTGTGACCCGATAGCATGGCTATACACATCTGCAATAGCATGAAAATCAAAACTTTCCTCATGCCTATACAGTGCAGAGATAGCAGATGCGAATAAGTCATGATGTTACTGATTTTTTTACTGATCTTCCTGCCTATTTTCTTGTTGACACTGTTTTTTGGATTTGCCCTTTTGTACTGCCTGGTTTGTTGGATTCATGGTTTTGACTCATTGCCTGTTTTGTGTACTCTGCCCTGTCTTGCCCTTGTCTGTTATGGTCATCATTCTTACTCTGCTTACTCTGACCCCTGCCTGCTTCCTGACTACTGTCTGCCTAACCGCTTCCACAAGAAAAGCTTCACCTTTGTTTTCAAACCACAAGCGTCTGCATTCTGCTTGCACGTCACAGAATACTTCACCAAACATTCAGACGGCAGACCCAGAAGCTTCTCAAAAGGCTTTGATGAAATAAGGACAGCTACTCAACAGATATCAGCAGGTTCTTTGTTCGGGACTCTTACACAGTCTCAACCTTTAAGTCTAGACTGAAAATATACTTGTTTATTTTAGCTTTTGATAATTAACCTCTCCTTTTTTGCAGGAGATCCAGGGGTTCATGGACATAGAAGCTTATGGTAAACTGACATGTTGGTGCTGTTGACCCACCACTTCACGCGATCACACAGGTTTGTTGACAGTGGAGTGGGGGGATCCCAGTGTTTCAGGGTTCTCTCATGTCTGTTACCTTCTGGTTCTCTCCTTTTAGAAATATGCTGTTATAGTTAGATCTGTCAGAGTCAGCAGCCACACTCTGGGGGAAATCATATTTATTACAGTCATATTTATTACTATACTCCTGAGCAGAACTCATTTTGTCTTTTTCTCTTCCTGAGATAATGACTGCCCTCCCATCCTGCTGAACGCTGTTGGAAGAATGACCATCAGGGCCTCCTCCTCACCATCACCAACCCGCTCTCCTGTTCATTTGTGCCAACATCCTCATTTACATGCAAGCAAGCAAGCAAGCAAGCAAGCAAAATTTATTTATATAGCGCTTTTTACAACAGGTGTTGTCACAAAGCAGCTTTACAGAACAATCAGTATTACAGAGAGAAGAGAAAAGAAGAAAGAAAATCCGGGTCCGAGCCCCCATGAGCAAGCCAGCGGCGATGGTGGCAAGGAAAAACTCCCTAAAAGAGGAAGAAACCTTGAGAGGAACCAAGACTCAGAAGGGGAACCCATCCTCCTATGGTCAACACCGGACAGCGAACATTATTAGTAAGAAGTATTATAGTAAAGTGGGAAAAGAAAGAGAGAGATCTGAGGGTGAGGACTGCACAGCGCTGTACAGCAAGAAGCTCAGTGGTGGTCAAACCGGTCCAGAAGGCTGGTGAGCAGCGGCACCAATCAAGGCAGTAGAGGCAACAGCATCAGGCGCACAGGATGGGCAGCTGATCAGCTCGGCAGAGAAAGGGGAAGAAAAAAACAGAGTTAGTACTGTAAAGAGTGGCTGACCACAGATTACAGTAAAACAGAGCAGTGTAGACTCCAGCAGGTCTAGACCTGACAGGGAAGACTAGTCACCAAATGCTTGACTGTACAAATAAGTTTTTAGCCTAGACTTAAAGATTGGGGCTGTGTCTGATTCCCGAACATTGGCAGGAAGATTATTCCAGAGCTGGGGGGGCTTTGTATGAGAAAGCTCTCCCCCCTGATGTAGCTTTATTTATTCTAGGTACCATTAGTAAGCCAGCACCTTGTGATCTAAGTAGGCGTGATGGTTCATAGTGGGAGAGGAGCTCACTCAGGTACTGAGGGGCGAGCCCGTTTAGAGCTTTATAAGTCAGTAGTAGAATTTTATAATCAATGCGAAATTTAACTGGTAACCAGTGCAGGGCTGATAAAACTGGACTAATATGGTCAAACTTCCTAGTTCTTGTGAGGACTCTGGCTGCAGCGTTCTGGACTAGCTGAAGCTTGTTAAGGCTTTTGCTGTGACATCCAGACAGCAGGGCATTACAATAATCTAGCCTTGAAGTGATAAATGCATGAACTAGCTTTTCTGCATCCTGTAGAGATAATGAATTTCTTAATTTAGCGATATTGCGGAGATGCAGGAAGGCTGTTCTAGTGATATTAGATATATGTGTGTCGAAAGAGAGATCAGCGTCTATCATGACACCAAGATTTTTAACAGATAGGCTTGATGAAACTGAGAGATAAGTTTAAGTTAAGTTTTAGTGTTGAGTTAGACAGTCTGTCTCTGGCTAATTTTGGACCAAGAAGCAGGACCTCTGTTTTATCTGAGTTAAGTAACAGAAAATTATTTGACATCCAATCTTTTATGTCTTTTATACAGTCCTCAATCTTGCCAAGTTTAATTTTATCATCCGGTTTACTTGATATATATAACTGGGTGTCATCGGCATAACAGTGGAAATTTATGCCGTGTTTACTGATAATGGTGCCTAGTGGTAGCATATATATTGTAAATAATATAGGTCCTAAAACAGAACCTTGTGGAACACCATAAATTACTTTTGCATGAACAGATGATTCACCCTTTACATTAACAAACTGATATCGATCGGTGAGGTAGGACCTGAACCAGGAAAGAGCTGTTCCTGTTACCCCTACAAGGTTTTCTAGTCTATCTAGTAGGATAGCGTGGTCTATTGTGTCGAATGCTGCACTAAGGTCAAGGAGGACTAACAACGACACATTTCCTTGGTCCGTGAATAATAGAAGATCATTTATAATTTTTACTAATGCTGTTTCTGTACTATGATGTGGCCTAAAACCAGACTGAAATTTTTCATGTAGATTATTCCTATGCAAATAAGGGCTTAATTGTTTTGCAACCACTTTTTCCAGGATCTTAGATATGAAGGGGAGATTTGAGATGGGTCTATAATTTGATAGTTCACAGGGATCAAGGTCAGCTTTCTTAATCAGCGGTCTAATTACTGCAAGTTTAAAAGTTTTTGGGATATATCCAAGGCTAAGAGAGGAGTTTATTATTGACAAAATAGGCTTAGTTATTTCTGGTAAGATTTCCTTGAGTAGACCTGTAGGGATCGGGTCCAGAATACAGGTCGATGGTTTTGCAGAAGAGACTATTTTGATTAGTTCATTTTCTTGGAGTAATGTAAACGATTCCAGCCTATCTGGAGTGACTCTAGTATTCTCAGGGTCTAGACTGGAATTATAAGCCACCAGGTTTGTGGAGATTAACTGTGTGTTCAGAATTGTCTGTCTAATTTTTTCAATTTTGTCACTAAAGAAATTCATAAAATCATTGCTGCTATAGGCTGATGGCATCTGGGGTTCAGTGACTCTTTTGTTCTCCGTTAGTTTGGAAATTGTGCTAAATAGTAATCTGGGATTGTTCTTATTGTTTTCTATGAGAGAGGAGAGATAGGCTGAAATTGCTGCAGTAAGGGCTCTTCTATAGTCTATAAGGCTCTCCTTCCAGGCGGACTGGAACACTTCTAATTTAGTCAGACGCCATTTTCGCTCTAGTTGCCTGGCTGTCTGTTTTAGAGTTCGAGTGTGATCGTTATACCACGGGGCGAGTTTTTTCTGCCGTACTATTTTGCTTTTTAATGGAGCTACACTGTCTAACGTAGATCGAAGAGTATCCTCTAAGAATTTGGTCATAGTATCTAACTCAGTAGGATCAGATGGACAACTGACTGAAGTTGATAATTGCGGGAGGTTTCTGATAAAGCTGCCAGCTGTGGAGGAACTTATAGTCCTCTTAACCTGATAACATGGTGATGAGCGCATATTACCACTAAACTGGATTTTGTATGAGATTAAGTAATGGTCTGAGACGGCTGTGCTCTGGGGGAGAATGGCTAAGTTATCTATGTCTACACCAAAGGTCAGTATTAAGTCTAGAGTGTGGTTGAGGTGGTGTGTGGGTCCATTTATAATTTGGGTGAATCCCATGGAGTCTATGATAGATATGAATGCCTTACTTAGTGTGTCGTGAGGGTTGTCGATGTGGATATTAAAATCTCCGACAATTAATATTTTATTTGAAAAAACGTTATTAGGCTTGATAGAAACTTGTAAGAACTGCGAATACGGACCGGGTGGCCTGTAAATTGTGATTAATAGAAATGAATGTTTATTTGTTCCTTGCTCAAGTATATTAAGTACAAGAACTTCAAAAGAAGAAAATGTAGGTCCTGCTTTCTGGTTCACGCCTAAAGCTTTAGCATGGATGGTTGCTATACCTCCACCCCGACCGCTTAAACGAGGGCTGTGTGCATAGCTGTAGCCTGCGGGAGTGGCTTCATTTAGACTAAGGTACTCATCGGGTCTAATCCACGTTTCTGTGAGGCACAGAGCATCAAAACCATGATCTGTAATAATTTCATTTACAATGATGGCTTTAGATGCCAGGGATCTAATGTTAAGCAGGCCTAGTTTTAGACCAAAGGTGCGGTCGTTGTAAACCAGTGTAACTGGTCTGATATGAATGAGGTTACTAAGGCAAACGTTTCGAGGCTTTTTGATGTGTTGTTTTATTCGGGGAACAGACACAGTCTCAATTGTATTTATACAATAAGCATTTGTAGAAGTGCTAGCAATTGGCTTATTTCTAGCAGTAACACTAGCATGGTGAGCAGTAACATTTCTATTTTTGCCGCTACTTACGTGGCCGCTTTGAAGTCAGCGGATGGCCCTCTCGATGTTCTGTGAGAGGACGACGGACCCCAGAGGACTAGGGTGAAGCCCATCCCTCCGGTACAGCGCTGGCTGCTCCCAAAACGAAGACCAGTTGTCCACGTAGCCCAACCCGTTGCAGGCGCACCAGCCGCGGAGCCAGGACTGCAGCGCAAAGAGCCTGCTGAACCGCTCGGATCCCCGCCGGTAGGTGGGAAGAGGGCCGGAGATGACGATCCTAGCGTCCGTCTTCTTCCTGGCGGTGTCCAGTAGCGTCTGGTAGTGTTCCTTCAGGACCTCGCTGCGCCGGTCGGAGATGTCGTTGGTCCCGACGTGGATAACCATGGTCCCGAAGGCGTCGCGTCTGCGGAGGGCTGAGGGGAGCCGCTTGGCGATATCTAGAACCCGTGCACCTGGAAAACAGGAGACAGTGGCGCGGCTGTTTACACCTCTTACTCTAACATGGCGGACAATAGAGCTACCAATAACATAAACCGAGTCCTGTGCAGAGCGCCGAGGCGCTGGGGCGGGCGACAGGGCCCGAGGCGTAGGTGAAGGCGTAGGCGGTGGGCTGAGGGCGGCGAAACGGTTGCAGGAGGTGAAGACCGGCTGGGGTGGCAGTGAAGGTCTGGAAGGCCGTCTGCGGCGCTGGCGTTCCCAGGGACCAGGTGCGGCTGGGGCTGGCGTGAGAACGGCGTCTCCTGGTGTACGAAGAGACAAGGCTGGCGCGACCACCGAGGGGGAAACTTCCCGGGAGGCTTCGAGCTGCGACTTCCGCTGAAGGAGCTCGTCCTGCCTCTTCAGGAGGGCGGTGATGTGACGGTCCAACGGGCCAACTCAGCGCTCAGGGCCTGGAGAGCTCGGTCCCTGGGAAGACATGTTGAAACCTTTGTAAGAGAAGAAATAGAAAGAGAGAGGGAGAAACACAAAAAGAGGGAAAAGGCGTGAGGGGTTAGCGGTCTGAAAGTGTTAATTATTGAAGTGAAAGTTGAACGCTGCTCAATCTGAAGTTCTAAGCTGTGGTGCTCTCTGTCGCTCGCAGTGACGTGCTCTCAGCATTGAGAGTGTCAGCATTGAGAGAGGATGGGACTGTTTCAGCTCACTCCCACTTTCATATAGACTCAGTCAGAGACTGCCTCAGTCAGAGACCGCCTCAGTCAAAGTCTGTCTCAGTCAGAAACTGGCCTCAATCAGAGACCACCTCTACCAGTGCAGTTTCTAAAGCTTTTACCATCCAGTCTTCAAACAGAGATCCTTAGCTTATATTTGGCATTTAGTTTATTAAATTGTAAATACTGTTTGACCTGAGGAGGACGGGTCTCCCTTGTGAGTCTTGGTTCCTCCCAAGGTTTCTTCCTCCTGACTGAGGGAGTTTTTTCCTTGCCACCATCACCTCTGGCTTGCTCACTGGGGATCTATGTTGTTACTGTATGTTTTCAAAACATCTGTAAAGCTGCTTTGTGACAACATCATTGTAAAAAGTGCGGTATACACAATAAGCTTGAGTTGAATTGAAACAGTGTTCATGACCACCAGGGGGCACTACAAGTATCTCATGATGCCCTTTGGCCTCTCTGTAGTGTTCTCTGTGTTCCAGTCTTTTATTAATGAGGTGCTCAGGGACATGTTAGGGGAACTTTGTGTTCGCCAATATCTAGGCGACATTCTCATTTACCCTCCTAATCAGGAAACTCATGTGCAGAATGTCCGCACAGTTTTGAAAAGGTTGTTAGACAATAATTTGCATTTACCACAGCCCCCATCCTTAAACATCCTGATCCTACACAACCTTTTGTCATTGAAGTGGACGCCTCAGAGACTGGAGTATGGGCCGTCCTGTCACAGAGAAAAGGAACTTCTCCAAAGTTGCATCTGGAAGCATTCTACTCTCACAAAATATCGTCTGCTGAGACAAACTATGGTATTGGGGATCGAGAACTACTAGTGGGAAATTAGCATTAGAAGAATGGAGACAACTGGCTGGAGGGAGCTAACCATCCATTTACAGTGCTCATAACCATAAGAGTCTAGAGTATCTGTGAAATGCCAAGAGATTAATGCCTGGCAAGCTCTCGATTCAATTTCAGTATCACTTATTGACCTGGATCTCATATACCAAGGCCGACGCCCTGTCCAAATCCACCAGCGGGACAGTGGTAGTCCCGAATCTGAAAGCTTGAAGAGCATTCTACCCCAAGAAGTAAACATTTCATCTATATGTTGGGAAATAGATGAGGCTATATGAATGAATGAATGAATGAATGAATGAACTTTGTCATTGCACATTGTACTTGTACACTTGCACAACGAAACTGAAATACAAACACCCACTCGCAGGGCAAAGAAAAAGCAAAAAGAGAAAACAAAATAAGATAAAATAATTTAAAACATGACCAATGTTTGTATTTGACAGATCGGTCACATTTGTGTTTAACAGAGCTATGAGACGTGTTGTAAAAACTGTCTTTTAGTGTGCTTGTCCTCATTTTCATTTGGCTGTAACATCTGCCAGATGGCATCAGTTCAAACATTCGGTACCCTGGGTGTGTACTGTTTTTTTTAATCCTGTCTGCCGTTCTGAGACAGTTGCTGTAGAGTTCCTTAAGGGATGGTAGGGGATGTCCTATGATTTTTTGGGCTGTGTTGATGACCCTTTGTAAGTCCCTTTTGTGTGCCATGGTGCAACTGAGAACCACAGAGATACAATAAGTCAGCAAACTCTCCATGGGCAGTGGTAGAAAACAGTCAGCAGTTTCCTTCTTAAGATTGAGTGTCCTGAAGACCCTTAGGAAGTGGAGACATTGCTTTGCCCTTTTCATGACCACTGAGGTTTTGGAACTCCATTGGAGGTCTGTGTCCATATGCACCCCCAGGAACTTGAAACTGGACACCCTCTCCATACACTCCCCATTTATCCAGATTTTCTGCTGTCAATTTCCTCCTCCTGAAGTCTCCAATGAGTTCTTTAGCTTTGGAGGTGTTGATGACCAAGTTGTTGTCTGAACACCAACCCACCAGCTTTTGGACCTCCTCCTGGTATGCTGTTTCATCAGCGTCAGATATAAGTCCAATTAGGGTGGTGTCATCTGCAAACTTAAATGTGACGTTGTCTGGATGGCTACTAACAGTCGTACGTGTACAGCGTGTAGAGTAGTGGACTCAGCATTCAGCTCTGTGGAGATCCAGTGTTGAGTCTGAGGGCTGTGGAGAGATTTGGTCCAATGCTAACTCTCTGTATGCGATCTGAGAGGAAGTCTCTAATCCAGCAGCAGATGTTTTCTGAAAGACCAATGTCCAATAACTTAACTGTCAGTCTTTCCAGGAGTATGGTATTGAAAGCAGAGCTAAAGTCAACAAAGAGCAGCCTGACATAGCGCCCCTGCACTTCCAGGTGGGAGTTGGTGATCTGTTAGCTCTGTATGCAAACTGAAATGGGTCAAGTGTGGGAGGGAGGCAGGACACAATGTGACGTTTAACCAGTTTCTCAAAATGCTTCATGACGATCGGTGTCAGAGCGACTGGTCAATAATCACTGAGGCTGCTGATACTGGTCTTTTTAGGTACTGGTACAATTATGGCTGACTTCAGACATTGTGGTATGAAGGGCTGGGACAGTGATGCATTGAAAAGCTCAGTAAAAACCCCAGCCAGCTGATCCGCACACTCTTTGAGGACCCTCCCAGCCACTCCATCAGGTCCAACCACCTGTCTTGGGTTCCCCACTCTTAGTGTGCACCTCACCTCATGTTCCTGCACTGTGAGGCTGGAGCTTCTGCAGTCGGATGGTTTGGCGGCTGCAATCTATGAACTTTCCACCTCAAACCGTGTGAAGAAATGGTTCAACTCCTCTGCAAGCATCGAGTCAACCTACAGCCATCGTGTTGTTGCTGGACTTGTAGTGGGTGAGATGCTGGACTCCCTGCCACAACACCGTCATGTTGTTGGTCCTGAAATGATTTTCAATCTTTGTTTTGTACTGCATCTTGGCTTTCCTGATACCTCTCTTCAGGTCAGCTCTGGCAGCACCATACTGTGCACCATCATCAGACCTGAAAGTCACATTGATGTCACGTTGCCTCAACAGGACATACACTTCTTTAGTCATCCAGGATTTCTGGTTGAGATGTACACGTAGTGGTTTGTCCATGGTCACATTTTACATTTACATTTACAGCATTTAGCAGACATTCTTATCCAAAATGACTTACAAGAAGTCAACATTTACAATATTTTCAATGCAGAAGTTGATGTAGGAGAGCACAGTTGTGGTGGATACCTGCAGCTGATGCAATGCCCCCTCTTGCCATGTTCTTATAATCCTTGCGGCTGGTGGAATTCTCTTCCTGCAGGGT
Source organism: Pygocentrus nattereri (assembly GCF_015220715.1). NCBI lineage: Eukaryota > Metazoa > Chordata > Actinopteri > Characiformes > Serrasalmidae > Pygocentrus > Pygocentrus nattereri. Next base: position 51,266,844 of record NC_051215.1, on the reverse strand, counting down.
GTGTATGCAGGAACTAACGGCATGGATATATGATCCAACAGTCCCAGGTGTAGTAAGGGCTTTGTCTTATAGCCTTTTCTGATGTTACTATAGACTTTGTCCAGTGTTTCCACCCCTAGCTACACACTTAATGTGTGGTTCGAATTTTGGAAATACTGTTTTTAATACTGCATGGTTGAAATCCCCCACTACAACATGCACTGCATTGGGATATAAGTTCTGTTGGTTGCTTATTGCATTAAGCAGCTGGTTAGTATTAGCATCAGGTGGTATATATACAGCTGTTACCCTGACAACGCTGAACTCGCGAGGCAAATAGACAGACCTACATTGACGGTTAAATATTCCAAATTTGGGGAACAGGGGTTGTTTACCGTCTTTACATCTTTACACCTGCTGTTTTTTGTGTAAATGCATAAACCTCCTCCTCTGCTCTTACCAGAGTCATTGTTTCCATCATAGCAATGAGCCGTGTAGCATGCTAACTCGATAGCCAAATCTGGTATGGTGGGCTGCAGCCAGGTCTCTGTAATGATTGCAATACTGCAGTTGTAAAGACATTTGTTATCCGCAAATTGTAGCCTCATTTCATAACTTTTGTTCGTATGGATCAGGCATTTGCGAGGAAAATGCTGGGAAGCGGTAGTTTAAACAGTTGCCTCTTTAGCCGCATTAATGTGCCGGCCCTGCATTGTTTCCTATGTTTGTTTCCTCTTGGACATTCCGCTGGGTAAAACAATCCATGGAGACTCTGGGTACATACTCTGGTGTATTGTTGGAACTGTGATAGTCTGACAAAATAGTTATTTCACAGCTAAATCCCCAGTCCAAGTGATCCTGATGGCTATGTATGCTTTGCCCAACAAACTGTACTATTTCCGCACATCCAAATACACATACACAATAATAAAAAAAAACGCAAAGAGTGGAGAGCTGTAAGCCGCTGCATCTATGCGCGCCGCCCTATGGAAGCTGCGATAGAAAACACTTCAATTCCTACTCAGTGTCCGTCTGGAAAGTTGTATGTCCCTCTGTCATTTTGTGATCAGTTGATTACTTGGGCACTCGCCTCTCACTACAGGCCATCCCGGGGAAACATGAACGCATAAACTCCTTTCTAATAAGTATTGGTGGGAAATGATGGTGAAGGATGTACATTCTTTTGTTCAGTCCTGCTTTACATGCTCTTAATGTAAGTCTCTCAGTACCCTACCTGCAGGAAAGTTAATGCCACTACCAGTACCAGCTAGACCATGGTTTCATATAGCCATTGGCTTTGTGACCGATCTCCCAGAATCACAAGGGTTCACCACTACTTTGAGTGTCATTGATCGAGGAGTAAGATTTATTCTCTTTCAGAACATTCCCAGCTGTCTTTTTTTCCTGAATTTTACCCCTGCCTGTTTCCTGACTACTCACTGCAAAACAGATTCCACAAGTAAAGCTTCACCTTTGCTTCAATCAATCAATCAACCTTTATTTTGACTCGGAAGTACATTGAGGGCAACCCTCATTTTCAATGTAGCTGAGCATTTACAAAAACAGGGATTGACATGACAAAGAAAATAATAACTACATTTAATCATTTTAAATTAAAAGAAAATTTCAAATAACAAGTGAATAAAAGATAAAAGTAGATAAAAACATAGAACTTGAGATTTAAATGGTAAAGAAATTAAGATCAAAAATAGATAAGAAATTAGTAAAGTAATAGTACAATATCACAAATTTAAAAAGTAATGATAAAAAGCTTAAAATAAATGAGAGGAAATAAATAAGTAAAAAAGAGATAAAGAACTAATGAGAACTAACACAAAAATAAAAGTTATGAATAAATATGATTAAGTAAAACAGGTGCAGGCTGTCTGTAGGTGGTTTGATATTAAAAGTTTAAAATGACTGAGTGACGTCAGTGAGCCGAGTTTTAGTGTGTCCTGTAGTGAATTCCAACTGGTGCTGTGACTAAAAGCAGATTTTCCCAGTTCAGTAAAAACTCTTGGTACCTGGCAGCTGATCCAATTACTAGAGCGAGTCTGATAATTACTGTTATTTGTAATCATCAATGAAGTGATATATTCTGGCAAATGACCGGAGAGTGTCTTATAAATAAAAATCAACCAATGTGTTTCCCTTCGTACCGTTAAAGAGGGCCACCCAACTTTTGCATACAGCTCTCAGTGGTGAGTTCTGTACGGATCTCCAGTGATGAACCTCAGGGCAGAGCGATACACTGGGTCCAGTAATTTGAGGGAGCTGGAGGAGCATATTTATAAATAACGTCACCAAAGTCCAGCACTGATAGTAAAGCTGCTTCAACTAGTCTTTTTCTGGCGTGGCGTGGGGAAACAGGGACTGTCTATAAAAATAACCCAGCTTCTGTCGGCATTTACTGAGTTTATCGTCCAGCCATATGCCAATGTATTTATAATTCCGTGACCTCTCTCAATAGTGGATCCTGCCAGGGTAGTAATATTTACAGTACTAAAATCAGTATTAAAAGATCTGGAAAACAGCATGAACTTAGTTTTTGTGGCATTTAAAACTAGTTTGTGCTTATATAACACCACCTGCAGAGCATTAAATGAGCTCTGTAATTTTCTTGCTGCAGCATGAATAGAATCAGCTGAGCAATATAAAATCGTATCATCTGCATAATGGTGAACTTTGCAGTCTGAGGATGAAGCAGAGGTAGCAATATCATTTATGTAGATATTAAATAAGACTGGACCCAAAATTGAACCTTGTGGTACACCTTTAGATACAGATACCAGCTCTGATTTATAATTATTCAATGCCATGCATTGATTTCTGTCAGTGAGGTAGTTTTGGGTCCAGTCCAGCACAGTTGCATCAAAGCCAATCTTCTCTAAGTTCCGTAAAAGAAGAGTGTGATCAACTGTGTCGAATGCTTTTGTTAAGTCAAACAAACAGCTGCACAATGTTTCTTCTTGTCTATGTCTGAATAAAGATTGTTTAAAACCAGTGTCGTAGCAGAGATAGTGCTGTGACCTTTTCTGAAACCAGACTGATATTTAGATAAAAAAGAATTTTCATGAAGAAATTATTTCAATTGCTGGTTTACTAGAGATCTAACATTTTGCTAAACATGACAGTTTTGAGATTGGCCTATAATTATTCAGATCTGTTGTCTCACCACCTTTATGCAGGAGGAATTACATGAACTGTTTTCCAGACCTGGGAATTCTGCAAGATAAAACTGAAAGATTAAAAATGTATAAAATGTATTCTAAAATAATCGGGGCTGCGAGACGCAATAAAAAGGGGTCCAGCCCATCTGCTCCAGTGGTTTTTCGTGGATTAATTTTAGCCAGGGCATTAGCAACTAAATATGGAGAAAATGGCTGGAGTGAGAAGAGACCATGCGTTTTAGAAACAGAAGAGCTGAGATCAGTTTTATTCAATGGGTTTGTGCTATTCTTATCAAAGATGTGGCCGGCTGCAGCAAAATGTGAGTTAAAGGCTTGACATATTTCCTTCTGGGCAGAAATCAGCTGATCGTCAACTAAAACGTTTGTTGGAAAAAAGGGGGAACATGCTTACATGCTTTCATGTCACAGGTTTCCAGCCATGACATTTCCAGAGAAACTGCAGATACAGCAGGTTTATGAGAGCGAGATGTAATTCAGATTTAATAACAAATTCACACTGTCACCAGTGTAAACTTTCTCCCAGGCAACTCCAGGATCTGCCCACAAAATCAGGCTGAACGAGTTTCTGATGTTTATGAGAAGAAAGGAAGGTGAAGCTTTCTGGAGAAAAACATTCTGCCCTCATATTGAGAAACGGACTGCAGACTAAAGCTGCAGATGACGTAAACAGAACTGCTTTAGTTTAATTTGTTGTTGTTCAGTATTAATGTTATAAAATGGCTACAAATAAAGGAGTAAAAAAATAAAACACAAACAGAAAAGAGAAAGAATCAAAATCACTTTAAGTAATCAGTGAGTCGCACATGAAAGACATTAATGCACTGAACAGATCAAGAAACAAACTATGAAGATAATATAAAGAATAATAATATAAAGAATAATGAACTATGTGAAAGGAAATCTGTACATATGAATGTGTAAAAACATTTAATATCTGTACAGATGTGTAAATTATCTTTTCAGAAGAGTTATTGTAATACGGAGAGGAGGTTTGATCAGTTACTGTAAAAGTAAATAATCATTCTGTTCAGAGATGTTACTGTAATATGGAGAGAAGGTTTTATGGTCAGTTTGAGTGTAGACTGTAAACTGTAGTCCACAGCTTTGGTGAAAAAGCTGTTAGCATGTCTGGCTCTTTTGGTTTTGATGGTCCTGAATTTTCTACCATAGTTGAGCGACTGAATGTCCAGGATGACAAGAGTCAGCTATAATTTTGTCAGAGCTCTGCTATTGTAGATTGTCCTGAAACGTTAGCAGATATAACCAGTGATCCTCTGCACTAACTTGATTATACACTGGAGTTCTTGTGAGGTGGAGGAACCAAACAAGATTACAATGAATGATGTGAGGATGGCTCCACAGTGGAAACCACAGAGGATTACAGTTGCCACTGAGGTTGTGGAGATTGTGGGGATTATGGGGATGGGTTGTGCCTTTATCATGAAGTCCACCTTCATCTCTACAGACTTTTGTGTGTTGAGCAATAGGTGGTTGCTGCTGCACCAGGAGGCCACCTGCTTGACCTCCTTTCTGTAGGTAGACTCATCACTATTGGCTGTGAATCCCACCACAGTGGTGTCATCTGCAAACTTCAGGATCTTCACAGCTGGTTTGGTAGAGACACAGTCATTAGTATAGACTGAAGAGAAAGGATGAGAGCACATAGCCTTGTGGTTCATCAGTACTGAGGGTCCAGGGGTCTGGCTTGTTTTCTCAGCTCACCTGTTGTTTCATGTTGGTCAGAAAATCCCTGATCAACTGAACGCTGGAACTGTTTGGCCTGTAGCAGCTCTGTCACTGTGATGCGTGGCAACCTCAACAGCAGTTTAGCCCCACTCATTCAGCTACAACAAGACAAGACAAGGCAACTTTATTTATATAACACACTTCATACACTGTGATTATTCAAAATTGCTTTACAAATGAGAAAACACAGAGATAATTAAAATGAAAAATGTAAAGAACAGAAATTAGAACAGAAATTTACCTGATTTAAAACAAAATGAAAGCAATAGATTTAAAAAAGAATAAATAAAACAGTTGTGTTACAGGATGCAAGTGTAAACTGAACTGAAAGCTTCTCAATTTTAATCTGGAAGTGTCGTTCTGCTGCTGGAAATTCATTCTCACATTCTCTGTTTTACATACCCAAACCAAACAAAACTAATTCCAGCTCCCTGCCTTTTTCAGAATAAACGATCGCCCACCTGTCCAGCTGGACACTGATGGACGACTGACTGTCAAGCTCTCCTGCTACCCACTTCAGACCAGCTGCCCACAACACAGCTACCACCAACTGCCTTGGACCAACTGGCCCACGCTACACTGAAGTTTGATAGACTCCTAGCTATTACTACTACTACTATTAAATAATCATTTTATTAGATAATAATACTAGAAGAAATAATTATATAATGATATCATCATCATTGGTACATTATATATATACTATGACTATATCACTTGAGCATAACAGCAGACCATTTGTGATGTATAGGATCCTTTTTTTCCTTTTTCATCAATAATTTGGAGGTAGGTTTGACCAGAGGAGGATGGGTCCCCCCTTGTGAGCATTGCTTCCTCCCAAGGTTTTCTTCCTCAGCTCTGAGGGAGGTTCTCCTTGCCACTGGCGCCCTTGGGCTTGCTCACCATGGGGGTTTACATCATGTTAAAAACTTTGTCTTTACTGGATTCTGTGAAGCTGCTTTGTGACATCAGTTGTAAAAGCTCTACAAATAAATTGACTTGACCTTGACTTGGCTGTTTATGCTATGCTGGATAATGGCTGACTCAAACTTACCACTGAGCGCTGACGGGGATGCATTTGAGTTACATGCTCTTCAGGAAAAACTGACAAGCTTGGGGAAGCATGGCTTATCCACGTCTTTATGGACCTGCTTTGTGCACTTTTGAGGCAGTCATGTTGAAACAGGAAGGGGGCCGTCCCCAAACTCTTCCCACAAAGTTGGGAGCATGAAATTGTCCAAAATCTCTTGGTTTGAAGCATTAAGAGTTTTTTTCACTGGAACTGAGAGGCCGAGCCTAACTCCTGAAAAACAACCCCACACCATGATCCCCCCTCCACCAAACTTTACACTCAGCACAATGCAATCAGACAAGTAACGTTCTCCTGGCAACTGCCAAACCCAAACTCGTCCATCAGATTCCCAGACAGAGAAGCGCGACTGGTCCGCTGATCCGCTCTGTCATTTTACGTGGCAGACCCAGTTCGTGGCTGAGTTGCTGTGGTTCTGCCATTCTTCCACTAATGTCTGTAGAAGCAGTCTGCAGGCCTAGGGGCTTGGTTTTATACACCTGTGGCCATGGAAAGTGACTAGAACACCTGAATTCAATGATTTGGATGGATGAGTGAATACTTTTGGCAATATAGTGTATATACACAATATTATATATAATAGTAAAATACTTTCCACAGTATATGTGTAGAATATTCTGAGGATGCAGGGGTTCATGCCAAACTTCTTCAGCCAGAGGTGGAAGAGGAGCTGTTGTGCCTTCTTCACCACCCGTGTGGTGTGTTCGGTCCATGTTGGTTCCTCTGAGATGTGAACCCTGAGGAATTTGAAGCTGCTGACCCTCTTTACCATGGCTCCATGGTGATGGGGGTGTGCACTCTCTCTTGCTTCTTGAAGTCCACTATGAGCTCCTTGGTCTTGCTGACATTGAGAGAGAGCTTGGTCTCCTGGCACCAGTGTGTCCGAAAGCTGATCTCCTCTCTGGAGGCTTCCTCGTTGTCATTGGAGATCAGGCCCACAATCGTAGTGTCATCTGCAAATTTGATGATGACGTTGGAGCTGTGTCTGGCTGAGCAGTTGTGGGTGTATAGGGAGCTGTTCAAACCCAGATCCCGAAGTTTAATGTCGAGCCTTGAGGGCACGATGGCGCTGAATGCTGAACTGGAGTCCACAAACAGCACTCTCACATATGTGTTCTTCTTGTCCAGATAGGAGTGGGCAGTGTGTGGAGTCAGGGCTATTGCATCATCAGTGGATCTGTTCTGTTTATAAGCAAACTGCAGTGGGTCCAGAGTGGCTGGTAGTGAGGAGCAGATAAAGTCTCTGACCAGCTTCTCAAAGCACTTGCTTATGATGGAGGTCAGAGCAACCAGACGCCAGTCATTTATAATATTAACCCTGGCTGACTTTGGAACTGGCACAATGGTGGCCAGTTTGAAGCACATGGGAACAACTGAGAAAGAGAGAGAGAGAGAGAGAGAGAGAGAGAGAGAGAGAGAGAGAGAGAAAGATTAGACTTAGACAGACTTTATTGTCATTCAATTTAACACTGTAGAATGAATGAAGAATTTAGAATGAAATTTCGTTGCCTTGGCTCAGAGTAGATCGGTAATACAAGTAATACAATGTAGTGCAAGGTACAATGTAATACAAAGTACAATGTTGTGCAAAGTACAATGTAGTGCAAAGTGTAGTGTATATGTAAACATATGTATGTCAGCAGATAAATAATTTTTAAATAAGTATATGTACATGAGTATATTGAACTGGAGGTCCCATGTATGTGGTAATCAAAAAAAAGAAAGAATTGAAGCAGCACGTTATTTAGAGTTCAGCAGTCTTATGGCCTGTGGGAAGAAGCTGTTTTTGAACCTAGCTGTTCTGCTTCGAAGGCTTCAGAACCTCTTTCCAGAGGCCAGCAGCGAGAACAGTCCATGGTGTGGGTGGGAGGGGTCTCTGTTTATGTTCTTAGCTCTGGTCAGACAGCGACTTTTTGCAATGTCCTGTATTGGAGGAAGTGAAGTCCCAATAATTCTCTCTGCTGTCCTAACCAGCCTCTGCAGGGACTTCCAGTCAGAAGCACTGCAGACTCCTGCCCACACACAGATGCAACTGGTCAGTGTGCTCTCTACAGTGCCTCTGTAGAAGGTGGTGCATGCACTGCTGAGCTCTTTTGACCAGAGCTTCAGGAACTTGGTTTTGCAGATTATCTCTACTGCTGTGTCCTTGATGAAGAGTGGCGTGTGGTTGGGTTGGCTCCTCCTGACGTCTACAACGATCGCTTTGGTTTTCTTGACATTCAGGACCAGGTTGTTGGTTTCACACCAGTCTCTCTGTAGTGCAGGTCATTGTCATCCTGGATTAGGCCCACTACTGTTGTGTCATCTGCAAACTTCACAATGTGGTTGGTGGTGGACCTGGCGCTGCAGTCGTGAGTCATCAGGGTGAACAGCAGTGGGCTCAGGACGCAGCCCTGAGGGGAGCCGGGGCTCAGAGAGATGACGCTGGAGATGTTGTTGCCCACCCGCAGACTGAGGTTTATCTGTTAGTCCAGCAGCCAGTTACACAGGCGGGTGCTGAAGCCAAGGGCCAGTTTGCTTATCAGATGTTGTGGGATGATTGTGAGCTGAAGTCCAGAAACAGCATGCGCACATGTATATTCTTTCCTTCCACGTGTTCTAAGCTCAGGTGAAGTGCAGTGGAGATGGCATCCTCTGTGGAGCAATTAGGGCGGTAAGCAAACTGGTATGGGTCGAATGTGGAAGGGAGTTTGGAGGTAATGGTCCTTTACCAGCCTTTCGAAACACTTCATCATGATGGGGTGAGCGCTACAGGGCGTCATTGAGGGAGGAGATTGTGGGTTTTTTGAGCACCTGTATGATTGTTGCAGTCTTTAGGCATGTTGGTACGACAGCCTGTTTCAGTGAGGTGTTGAAGATGTCCTCGAGAACCCCGGCCAGCTGATCGGCACATTCCTTAAGCACCTGACCAGGTATGTTTTTTCGGGGCCTGCCGCTTTCTGAGTGTTTACTCTCCCCAGGGTTCTTCAGACATCCACCTTATCCAGGCAGAGTATCTGCTCATCAGGGCAAGGAGTAGATTTCACCGTAGGAGTGGTGTTCAGTGCCTCAAGCCTATTACCAAAGTATTTATTTATTTCATTGAGAAAGTTGATGTTATTTTCACAGGGGGTAGGAGTAACTTTATACTCCGTGATTGTCTGAATGAAAAATATAAACTTGCAAGTTTCTATAATTCGCGCTTGTAAATATCCTTCCCGTGAATGTAAATGTGAAACTCGTGAGGACATAAAGAAGTCCTGCATGTGTATTTATCATCGTATCGCGCTTAAACTGCCTTTTCTTCATTCTCGAATGTTTTTTCCTTCTCGATTCGATAGCTGTCCTCGCGCAATGTGTGAATTACCTTTGACTGCTTTCTGCGCTCGAGTGAAATTTTTGTGCTTGAGTATCAGATTGGGGTGGTTTTGACAGTTTGGTGGCGAGCACAGGGTGTGGTTTTGACAGTTTTGGGGGGTGGGCACAGGGGGATGATTTTGACAGTTTGGGGGGTGGGCACAGGGGGATGATTTTGACAGTTTGGGGGCGGACACGGGGGTGGTTTTGACAGTTTGGGGGCGGGCACAGGGGTTGGTTTGACAGTTTTGGGGGCAGGCTTATGGCTGTTTCTGTCAGCGAATGCTATTGGCTGATGGCTCCTGGTGTTGTGATGACCTCCCAGTATGAAAAACCCCTCTCCAGAACACAAACACGGCGGACGAAGACAAACGTCGGCAGGTGATTGGGGTTAAAAGCACTAAACTCTTTTTCGTTTCGTTTACACTTAATCTGTATGAAGTGTAATGTTAGTTTAGCTAATAGCTACCGTTAAGTGGAATTAACAACAAAATATTGGCAATTTAAATTGTGTAAAAGTTCATTTTTCCTGAAATAAGAAATGAATGCTGCATCGACAATAAAATTTTGTATCTTTAATTCTCTTGTTATTGGCTTCAGTGTACAGTTCAGGGGTGGCCAGTCTTGTCCACAAAGGGCCGGTGTGGGTGCAGGTTTTGGTTTCTCTCCAGCTCAGCACACCTGACTCCACTCTTAATCAGTCAGTCCTTTAATCAGTCAGCCTCAGTCTTCAGACAGCTGAGCATGTGTGCTCCTGCTTTGTTGCAGCGAAAACCTGCAGCCACCAGATAAGATTGGACGTACCTGGTACAGTTGATTTGTCTCCTAAAGTATCAAGCTACCCTACAGCCGTTCGGCTTGAGCCAGCTAGCCAGGGGTAATAGCTGGCTAAGTTAACTGTAACATCAGTTAGCAGTAGCCAGGACAGGTCAGAGACAAAACAAACAGTATTTTGATATGTGATGATACGTGTCTGAATGGCTGATGTCTGACCTTTTGATAGTTGTCAACACAATAAGCAGTTTTTGTGACGTTTATTAATCGTTGCCAACAATAAAGCCACATTTTCCATTAACTGTGTATTGCCGATAGTAGTCTTTTGGAAGTCCTTTGGGGACCTCTCTTGTTTATTATTTCATTTTTCACTCCCTCAATTCATAACATAGCTGCATTTAATCCGCCTTAAAAGGTAACTCTACAAATTCTACATAAATAAATGTTTGAAATGTGAACAAAGTATTTCATACTGGTTTGATGTGAAATGCATCATTCAAGAGAAACTTGCCAAGTCATATTTCTCTTCAGTGGTGGTGATAGGAACCAGGAGTCATGATGAATACAATACAAACACAGCCTTTTTATTTACTTATTTACCCTTAAAAACCACCAATGAACCTACCCATGTCTTCAGAATTCTATATGCAATGTTGATGATGGTAAAGTAGTCATAAATCTGAAAAATAAGTTTTCTTTGGGGACTGTTTTGCCCCATAGCACCCTGCGTGTATCCCTTCACCATGAATGAATTAAAACAAAAGTATTAAAATGTTTTAGGCCAAAACTTTATCACACAACTATCAGAAAACATCTCAGACATTAGGCAGTGTATTTATAACCATGTCATGTAAAAACTTTGTGAGGGAGCTTTAAGAGGCATTAAACTCTTCAGGCATTAAACATCTTCCAGACTCTTCAGTTTTTCTCTGTCTTTACAGGACACTCTGAGAAGATGCTCTTGAGGCTGCTCTCTAAATTGGAATTTACATGTAGGCAGGAATTGTATCTCTGTAATGCACTTTCCGGTCACGTTGAAAGTATTCAACTACCTTGACAGTCATCACCATTTCCAGTATATATTTTTCACTTGTACTGTGAACAGTTGTAACTTGTGAACAGTTATACTCCATCTCCTTTATTAGTGGCAATATCACACATTTTAAAATGCCCTATTCTATTATGTAAGTTTTATATTGTAAAAAACATACAAAAACTGGTACAGACGATCTGGTGTTGTATGGTTCATGAGCAAAGTCTTCACTAAAGAGTTTAAACCATACTCACTTTGTCATGCAAACTTCAGCATTTAAGTGTTACCGCTCATTTAAATAGCGGTTCTATGGTTTCATCCTGAGAAATATTGCCAAAGTGATGCAGAGAAACTTGTCCCTGCATTTGTCCAAAGTAGAACTGATTACTGTAAAGCTCTTTTTACAGGAATTCCAAAAAACAACACATTCTCCACCATCTGTACAAAACGCAGCAGCATGAAACTTAACAACAACTAACTGATCATATTACCCCTCTTCACACACTGCACTGACAGTCTGTTTCTTCTAGAACAGATTTTGAAATGATTGTTTTTTTTAAAGCCCTAAATTTCCTTAAAGCTGCTCTGTATCTCATTGAATGTGTCACTTTATGGTCCAGCAGGTGATCTCAGGTCAGCAGATTCTGGCCAAACACTCAGGCTGAACTACAGACACAGTGGAGAGGCTTCCCTCTGTTTTATTCCTCTAAGCTGGGGAATTCATCAGCTTGTTTACTTACACAGTCAAGTCCAGTTCACAGCTTTACCTGTTCTGTTTTGTTTAGGACCCTGAGACCCCTGAGCCTCTTCACCGGCTCACAAAACATCCTCAGCTGTCTTAATCAGATGATACTTCATGACTTTCCCTAATTTATGGAAACTTCAAATAAACCATATTTTATATTGATAGTGTTACAAACATCCCCTGGAGAAAATTACACACAACTCATGTTTGGGGTCTCAGAGACCCCCAGCTAGAACACAGGAATAAAGTCAGTAGAGTTTCATGTGTGATTAGTTTCTATCTGGTGTTAAAGGTACAGCTGAGTCTCTCTCTCTCTCTCTCTCTCTCTCTCTCTCTCTCTCTCTCTGTCTCTCTGTGTCTCTCTGTGTCTCTCTCTCTCTTCTATGCCTTTATCACACACACTCACAAAGATCAGCAAATATGTTCTGCCTGTGATGCAGAATCCAGCTGTGCTCAGGAAACACATTAATACAGGAAAAACTCCAGGGGGCACTTTGGAGAAGATCCAGGACATGATGGTCATCCTGGATTTGACTATATTATTCTCCTAGTCTGTAATTGAGTTTTATGAAAAGAAAGATAAATATCTGTTCAAGTGTGAGAATCTTAGATAAACCCTGGCCCTGAATATTAAATCTTTATGGTAATGTATTTATTCACCTTCCTGAAATCAAGCCCAGTTTGTTTTTTAAGAACGAGGATGAGAAATGCTTTTACAGTTTATTGAGTTAGAATATCGTTAGTACAGAATGATAAAACAGTGTTTGAAAGAAAAATGGCTAATTTAAAATGAATTTTATTTTGCTCACAGAACACGGGGGTCTCTGGGAGCCCAAAGCACAAAGCAAAATAAAGTCCATATCACAACACAGGAGTTAAGGAGGGGTAGCCTTGGCATTTTAATTTAGTTTTCTGCCAATTAGTTTAGTTATCTTTTGGCTTCTAGTTTATTTTGGGGGCATTGTTATCTCACCCCCTGAACGTTTCCTCTTCTACAGGCTCTCCTGAACTGGACCAGTTTAACGCTAGACTTATTGGCTTATACAAGATGATGCCTTTAACTTGTAGAAGTAAAAGAAATAAATGCTGATAAGTGGTCAGTTCTCTGTAGTTGGTGGCATCTTGGTCATGCAGTTGGACACATTGGCTCATTTTTTTAATGTACGGCCTTAAATTTTCCCACAGACATTTGAGGTCGTAACTCTAGTTATAATTAAAATAATAATTTGAATTATAATAAAATAAAAATAAAATAAAAAGTTTTCACTCATTTTATTTACTTGTCATTGTACCTGAATTATTTGTTTTATATTTTGAGTTTTTTCAGCTTTTGTTGTTTTTGATTTAATATTTAATTTTATATTTTGATCAGCTTTGTGTATGTAAAGTGCTCCATAAATAACATTTATTGTTGTTGTTCAGGTTTGATGACAGATCTGTCACCAGCGTGAACTTTCTCTCAGGCTTCTCCAGGACCTGCCCATGAAATCAGGTTGAACAAGTTTCTGATGTTTATGAGAAGAAAGGAAGTGAAAGGTGAAGCTTTCTGGAGAAAAACGTTCTGCCCTCATTGAGAAACAAGATGAAAAGATGAAGCTGCAGACGAAATAAACAGAACTGCTTTAGTTTAATTTGTTACAAATACAGAAGTAAAAAATGAAAACACACAAAATTTCTCATGCATGGATATGGAGGTGAGAGTATCTGTGATGGCGGTTATGGAGATGACCAGATGACCATATCTCTTTCTCTTGACCCCCCCCACCCCCGACCCCTTTGGCAGCCTGGTGGGCCGTCTTCTCTTTGGAGAGTTCCTGCCAGTCAGCGCACTGTGCTGGGCAGCAGCTGCTGAACCGCAGCTGTTCCAGTAGCGGGCATGGCTCACCTAAGCTAACCTACGCAGGTGTCACAGTACTGAGTGTGCTGAGTTCTGGTGTTACAGTAGTTGGCTTGGTTCACGCTGGTCTTTAAAGTCTTTGCAGTGTTAATGCTGATGTCACAGCAGTGAATGTGGTTAATTCTGGTGTAACCACAATAGTAGTGAGTGTGGTTTATGCTAATGAGCCCTGTCCTGTTTGTGTCTGTATTTATCTGTGTTAGAGTAGAATTGTGTATGTGGCGATTAAAGAAATGCTGGAAATTAATTTCAGCAGCAGTTCCCCATTCAGGCCTCAAATACCCCGAGAGGGACAGACATGGTGGCTCAGCAGGGAGGAGAACAGAGTGGACAAATGACGAGGCCCAGAGCTGCAGCTCCACTGAACTTCCTGTCTCTCAAAGACTTAAAGATTCAGAAACTAATTACTCAGAACTTTATTAAAAACAAATGCTTTGCAGTTAAAAAATATTTTGAGGTTCTTGTTGTGATCATTTTATAAACTGTAGATTTGTAATGTATTGCTTTATTTAATTATCTACAACAAGTCACACATGTGAAGATCTGAGAATTTTCTAAAGATTCTCTGCTTCTGATCAAACTGTCTAGTGAAAATATTCAGAGTTGAACTCAATGTGCATTATTTTCTCCACATCATAGACAAATTAGTGTAGTACCACATTTCACAACTAGATGGAGCTCCTAAATAACATTTGGGTGACAGAAACTTTCAAAGATTGAATTCTGGGTCTTCAGAGCGTCTTCATGTGTCAGTAGTCTACAGATGCACCGACGTGGGGATCGTGGGTCGATGTCTGATATTTTTCATCAGTGCTGATACATTAATTAGGATTTAATCTGATTTAATAGATATAACATTTATTTGTGTAGAGAAAGTAAAGTGGTGAAATATTCCTTCTTTAATCCTGTTGTGTTTATGATAAAACGACAGAGGAACTAAACCATTAATTAAACAAGAATTCCTTATTTGGAATCTGGATAGTGTACCTGGAGGAACTGGAATCACATACCAAATAATAAAATAATAAAATGAACAAAAAAACAGGTAAAAAAAAACAAACAAAAAAAATGCTGAATAAACATATTTCAGACATGCCATACCTGTACTGGTTACATAAACACAGTTAAACTAAATCAGGTAAGTCATGCTGCTGTAAAACTCTTATAAAAATCCAGCAAGGATCCATCTTCTTTTTTTTGAGAATTACAGAATTATGTAATTATGTAAGATGTGCTGTTCACCCCACAGTCTGTGCATTCTGGAATAAAACTGGAATAACAGCCTGCACTGAATTCATTGTTCTTATGATGTAAAATAGTTTGAACATCTGGTGTTGATTTTTGAAAATAAGTTAAAAAATCCTCTACAGAAAACAAACATCTGTTTTAGACCACAATTTCTATTTATTTTCTGATTTTGAATTATCAGGGAAACGTAACATATTTACTGTGCAAATATTTTCCCAGTATGTTAATGTCACGATTGGCCCCTCCCAGTCCAGTCCATGTGTTTGTGTTGTTTTGGTTTACCCATGTGTGTTTGTTTTTTGCCAGCCCCCTCATTTCATGACTCCACCCCTGATTGTTGCCACCTGGTTTCCACCTGTCCCTCATTTTCCCTGTTGTATTTGAGCCCTGTGTTTGCACTTTGTCTTGGCTGGTCTTTGTAACTCGGTATCGATTATTGGAACCTGGACTGTCTTGACCCTGGATTTGCCCCTAATAAATCTCGCTTATCTCAGCATATGCGTCCGCCTCCCCGCTACATGTTACAGTTAAATTCAGCAAATAACAGTAATCGTTTATTAAAATATGCAGAAGTGTGTTCTCTGCAGAGAATTTGATTTCTTTACACCTAGACAATGAAAAAAAACATGGAATTTAACTAGGGGTGACCAAACTTTTGCATATATCACTTATTATAGTTGCGCATTGCTTTAGCAATTTATAGTTTTACCGATTTATATTCTTCTTCTTATTATTTTTTTTATTATTTTGTTTGTTTCTGCCGTTTCTTTGTCCCGTAACTAGTCCCGCAGTTTTCGAGATATCGACGCCGTTCCAACTCCAGATTGTCCAGCCCGGTTGTGTGATGCGTGCTTGTATACAGCTTTTTGATTGGATGAAGAGCGGCTCAAAATGTGGGAATTTTTGTCCCATTGAAAATGAATGGGGAGGCTGTTGGCAGACTGCCAGACATGATGTCACAATGGCCCCTCTCTCACACATCACTTACAATCCACGCACGGAGCTCAATGTCTCACCAACTCCCAGCCTGATTCTCAGCAGCTCTGTTAAAGGGTTACTGCTTTTAAGGTGGAACTGCACCAAGACAGCACAGAATTTTAAGGTGGAACTTCTATTTAAGGTGGAACTTCAATTAACATAGCGCTATATTTAAGGTGGAACGGCTATTAACATAGCACTAAATATGGCACAGTATTTAAGGTGGAACCTTTTTAAGGAGGCACAGCACTTAAGGTGGAATTTAAGTTCACATAGCACAAAATTAAAGGAGGCACAGAATTTAAGGTGGAACTGCTATTAACATAGCATTAAATATGGCACAGTATTTAAGGTGGATCCTTTTTAAGGAGGCACAGAACTTAAGGTGGAGCATCAGTTCACATAGCACAAAATTAAAGGAGGCACAGAATTTAAGGTGGAACGTTAATTAACATAGAAACAAAATTAAGGTTGCACAGAACTTAAGGTGGAACTGCAATTAACCTAGCGCGGAATTTAAGGTGGCACAGAATTTAGGACAGAATTCTTTTTAAGAGAGCACTAAATTTAAGGTAGAACTTCAGTTAACATAGCACAAAATTAAAGGAGGTACACGATTTAAGGTGGAACGTAAATTAACATAGCAATGACATTAAGATAGCACAGACCTTACAGTGGAACTTGAAATGACATAGCACTAAATTTAAGGTGGCATAATGTTTAAGGTGGAACCTTTTTAAGGAGGCACAGAATTTAAGGTGGAACTTTAATTAACATAGCAATAAAATTAGGGTGGCACAGATCTTATGGTGGAACTTCTCTTAAGGTGGCACAGACTTTAAGGTTGAACAGCAATTAACCTAGCACTAAATTTAAGGTGGCACAGAATTTAGGATGGAACTCTCTTTAAGGTAGCACAATATTTAAGGGGGAATTTCAGTTAACATAGCACTAAATTTAAGGTGGCACAGTGTTTAAGGTGGAACTTTAATGAACATAGCAATAAAATTAAGGTGGAACCTTTTTAAGTTGGCACTAAATTTAAGGTGGAACTTCAGTTAACAGCACAAAATTAGAGGAGGCAGAACAATGTACATGTGTTTATTCAGTGCAGGTCCACAAGATCAAATCCACCGCGTTACTGACCCGCACTCTTCCATATGTAGTTTTTTCATCCCTCGTTCCTTGTATCGACTTCCATAGTATCCGGCGCACAACTATCCTGCGTTTCCTTCAGGAAAGGCACATTTCTAGTTTTAACTACTGTCGTACGATTTGTATTATTCTTTTTATTTTGTTTATTTTTCTGCCAGATTTTTTAAATAGTCCTGCAGTTTTCGAGATATCAACACCGTTCCAACTCCAGATTATCCGGCCTGTTGTGTGATGCGTGCTTCTGTACAGCTTTTTGATCATGGATTCCGAATAGCAGCCGAAAATGTGGGAATTGAAAATGAATGGGGAGACTGTGGGCAGCTTGTCAGACATGATGTCACAATGGCCCCCTCTCTCACACAACACCCACAGAATGATTTTATTAAGGTGGAACTGCTTTTAAGGTGGAACTGCACTTAGGTAGCATTGAATTTTAAGGTGGAACTTCTTTTAAGGTAGCACTGACTTTACATTGACAATGAATGAGGTGAAAAATTGTATGATAATCTACAGTATTTCTGTTTGCCCGAACGACACCGTGTCGCATACACTACCTGAGGGCAGCCCTCAAGCACAAATTCACTCTTTTATTCCATCCCTCGTTTCTCTCATAGATTTCCATTGTATCTGCTGCGCAACTATCCTGCGTTTCCTTCAGGAAAGGCACATTTCTAGTTTTTGAATGAGACACAATACAGTTGAGCAAATCAGAACATAGCTCATTAACCCGTATTAGTAATAAAGGCAAAATAACAAGAATAATCTGCATTATTCTAAGTAATAAAAAGAGGTTGGTGTAAAAATGAATAAGAGGGGCCCACCAGAAAAAAAACACAAACTGTGCATCAACATATGAGCTCCAGCTAAGTGGAGCTACAAGGTAGGGACTTCAAAAAAATAAAATAGTGCAGTGTGGTTGGTTAGTGTAGTGGTTAACACCTCTGCCTTCTACGCTGTAGACTGGGGTTCAATCCCCCACCTGGGTAAGTACCCTACACTATACCAATAAGAGTCCTTGGGCAAGACTCCTAACACCACCTTCGCCTTCCTGTGTAAAATGATCAAGTTGTAAGTCGCTCTGGATAAGAGGGTCAGCCGAATGCCGTAAGTGTATATGACAAGCTAGAACACAGTAATGTGAAAAAATTATTAATAATTTAGAAGTTAGCGCAGCAACATTATGTGCACTGGTCAGACATTTATTTTCTTTTTATTATTTCTACTTAATAGACTTGTGTGGACTCATTAAAATCCACGGATGAATGCAGTAATATGCAAAAGAGAGTTTGTCATAAATCGGAGGAAAACTAAACTGCAGGTACATTATGATTTTCTCAAAGATCAGATCTCAGTCTATTTCTCTCCAGTATTATTGTAGCGTCGGCCCAAAGGGGGACGGCGCTACTTCCCATGAGCCCCTGCGGCTCCGGTATTGGTTCCTGTTATGTGTAATGTTGGCGCATGTATTTATTAGTTATGTGTTTGGTTATGTGTGTTATGTAGCTTGAGTCCTCCCTTATCAGTTTAAGTAGTTGTACTGTATAAGTTGTCACCTGCTGTGTGCGTGTGTTGTATTGTTGTTGATGCCATTCCCTCGTGTGCTGTGTGGACGGGGTGACCATTTTACCCATTTGGGTGATTACGTTGCTAAGGCACCGAATTAAAAGAGCCTTTTTCTGTCAAAATGGATCGGTTCACTGTCTCTCCCTCCTCCACCACGCCACAATATTTATCAGGCATGAGGTTAAAGAACCCATATAATGTAAAACTGAATTTACTTCACTTTTTTAAATTGAAGAGTTTGTTTTAGTTTTGAAACACTGAAAGTTTTACAGCATACAGTTCACTCTACAGTCCATAACTAATCAGCAAAATGGCCTGTTTAGAATTCACTACTTTGTGTCATGACTGCCAGTAACAGGTGAGACACTCGCTGATGGATCTTACAAGTTTTAATATAATAGGGCAATACAAGAGAATAGTAAGGGACAGGCAGGGTCAGAAACAACAATAACAGCAGCAACATAGTCCATAGGCAGAGCATGCTGGGAATTGGAGTCCATGGAGGTAACAGAGTCCAAGGCAGGCAGACTGACAGCGTCAGGGCTGACACTTTGGTGAAAAAAACAATATATTTACATATATTTATCCATTCATTCTAAACCAATTAGCCCTGCCCATTCAGCTACAGCAGTCTAGCCCCCGCCATTCAGACTACAGCAGTTTAGCCCCGCCCATTCAGACTACAGCAAACAGTAAACTCAAACTACAGTAAACTCAGAGTTTATAAAAATTTGTATTTAATCCAGAATCTTTCTTAGAAACACTGATAATGTTCAACATTCATCACTGAATGAATCAGTATGAAAGATATTAAATCTGATCTGATTCTCTCAGCCGTTCATCAACTGCTCTTCACTCTTCACTCTTCAATGTTAGACTGTTTACACGACACATCACTTTCTCACTGAAACACAAACAGAACACAGAGGATTCCATTCAGTTGTTGTTCGATCAATTAACCTTTGGTTTCATGTTATATATGATAGATTCTAATATGACAAAAAAATCAAGAATGAAGTTTTCATATAATTATCAATGTTTATATAAATTGGTTTAAAGCAAAGTGTAGCGCATGAAGAAAAGATCATTGTTGAGGAACTTACTATTTGGATAACCATGCAGTTCAAAGCTACGTCTCCGTTTCGGTGGTTCTTCTGGAGGTTTATCTCTGTCCGCTTAATAACAATAAGAAGATTGTAGAATTAATTTGCAAGATGAGCTTTTAATTCAGGACCTACTCTGAGTAACTGGGATTTATTTTTATTATATTAAATTATTATTATTATTATTATTATTATTATTATTGAATGATATTATATATTACTATATTATTACGAGTGTGACTGAATCCCTGTTAATCAGTTACAGTGTAGTGATGTACTCACTGTCAGAATCAGCAGAATCTGGGGTTTGTGGTTCACCTGAAACCAAAGACGGCAGTGAGGTTCTATTTGTTGGGCCATGAATGAGTAAATACAGCATCTCTGCTCGTCTGTAGAGACTCGGTTTGATGGTGTCTCTGTTCAGTTGTTGCCTTTTGATTGTGACAGGTTTGTTTTACAGATATCATTTTTAAAAGGATACAGTCAGTAAAGAACCCACTGGCTTCACTGAGAGTCAGAATGTAAAGTTGAACAGTATCGGACAGAAGCAGGAACAAGTACAGTAAGTCTCAAGTCTTGAGTCCCAAGTCAATAGAAACGTGTCTCTAATTTTAGTCCTAAACAAGTCATTATTCATTCTTCAGCAAATTTAATGCCATTTTCACGTAATTGAAAATGATGGTAACAGTAATGTTGCCCATTGAATGGCAGAATGTTAGCACTGTGTGGTAGAACATTACTAAGTCCTACAGGAAACACCACGACCTACACAACGGTATGCAGAAAGCGTAGTGTAACTTCATTCAAATATATCTTGAAAAACTTATGATTTAAATCATTTTTGATCTTTTTTGGGAGCTCTGGCATTTTTGGATTCCACAAGAGAAGCGTGAGATCAGAGGCACCAGAGTGAAACTTCTGCACTATTTAAGGTGGAATGGAAAAGTAGCATACAAATCTAACAAATAAAAAGCCAAATTCATCCATGTGGTGAACGTTTCAGCTGCAGAAATGTTCAAAATAATTTTTAAAAGGAGCTCTATTCAGGTTTCTAATGTTGGGATAAGCTGATTCCATCATCTGCACAAAAAAGGCCACAAAATGGTAGAAAGAGAGGATCAGAGCTTTATCCGGGTTAATACGGCTGATTCCTGATCAATTACTGAAGGACGTAAATATTAATATCATACCTCCACCAGGCAGCCGAATCACAATGACGATTACAGACAAGTGTTTTATATGATAAAATCCAAGTGTCCGAACATCCTCTAAATGCTGGCCCCCAAAGACCATCCTTATCCTGTCAGGACCTAAAAATGAGAAAATGATACACAATTATTTCAGCTTCAGAAATCTCACAGCAGGAGAGAAACTGATGACCGAGTCAGTAATTAGAGATAATGAGTGTTAAACTGGTCAGTGAGTCAGTAATTAATGTTAATGAGTGTTAAACTGGTCAGTGAGTCAGTAATTAGTGTTAATGAGTATTAAACTGGTCAGTGAGTCAGTAATTAGTGTTAATGAGTGTTAAACTGGTCAGTGAGTCAATAATTAGAGTTAATGAGTGTTAAACTGGTCAGTGAGTCAGTAATTAGTGATAATGAGTGTTAAACTGGTCAGTGGGTCAGTAAATTTGTTCTGTTATTTGAAGTGTTCATTTATCTGTGTGTTTATTTGGTCTGTTTGTCCTTCAGTAGAACAGGTCGGTGCTCCTCTCTCCTCTATTAGATATTGATATGAATGTGCAGATCATGGTTTTATGAATCACAGAGGTCACATATACAGGAAACTTTGCTGAAAAGTAACAGTAAAGTGTTCAATCAGATGCAGAAATGTGGGCCTACCTGGCGCTTCTGGAAATATGTTCTTAACTAAGTCCTTTAATTCTCTGACTGTAGTTCCCATCGCCTGCGCCTCAGTCGGTGCCACTGTGAGAGGTCTTGTACCACGAAACTTAATGATGACCTGGAAGACCATTCTGACTCTGAGGGTGAAGATCTGATCTGTGGGTGAAACAGCAGTGCAGAACAGTTGAATATTTACTCTGATATTTCATTCAGCTGATTTCTCTGTACAGAATCTGTTCTAAATGATGAAGATCAGAATTCTGTCTCATTGTATCCTCTCAGAGTCAGAGCTGATCTGGGATCAGTTTATTCCTTTCACAGGATCTGATCTCAGATCAGTTTTTCACTCTGAGACCGTTAATAAAGACAGACTGTGTTTTTATTTACATTAAAGGTGATTAAAGAACAAACAGGGCAGGAATGAGTCAGATACAGCAGTGAGAGTTTAGAGTGGCATCACGTCCATCAGTAAACAATAATAATAACTAATAACTCTGATCAGTTACTGGATAAAGATCAGAGCTAATCAGTCAGTACAGTAACACAGGAAGAGATTCATGTTTAAAGAACTGATAAACAGTAATATCACAGTTGTAGGAGCCGTTTAAGAGTCTTATAGTGTTCAGTAAACATTTGCTTTTTTTATTCTGATATTGTGTTAAACCTTAATATAATTGCTTGACTTGTATTGCTGTTGCAGTTAAAGAAGTCCCCCCTGTGTAACATTGTAGTGGAACATTCCATACAGCATCCTTGAATGCCAGTGTTGAATTAACAGATTTAAGACGGTCAGGTGAGGAGAAACAGAGTTTTCTGACCCAAATCCTAATGAGCCAACTATGACTTGTAAACATAAACACAGAATTAGTAAAAGTGTTTTTTTGCTTGAAGTCTTTTGTTTGTGAGGTTTTTCATGTCTGGCTTGTTACAAGTAATCAGCTCTGAAAGCAAGCAAGCAAAATTTATTTATATAGCGCTTTTTACAACAGGTGTTCTCACAAAGCAGCTTTACAAAACAATCAGTATTACAGAGAGAAGAGAAAAGAGAAGAAAAGAAAATCCGGGTCCGAGCCCCCAGTCTCTCCCTCTGTCTCTCTTTCTGTCCCCCCCTCTCTCTGTCTCTCTCTCTGTCTCCCCCCTCTCTCTCTGTCTCCCCTCTCTCTCTTTCTGCCCCCCCCTCTCTGTCTCTCTCTCTGTCTGTCTCCCCCCCTCTCTCTCTGTCTCTCTCTCTTTCTCCCTCTTTCTCTGTCTGTCTCTCTCTCCCCCTGTCTTTCTGTCTCCCCCGCTCTCTCTCTGTCTCTCTCTGTCTCCCCCCTCTCTCTCTCCCTCTGTCTCTCTTTCTGTCTCCCCCCCTCTCTCTGTCTCTCTCTCTCTGCCCCCCTCTCTCTCTGTCTCTCTTTCTGTCTCCACCCTCTCTCTCCCTCTGTCTCTCTTTCTGTCTCCCCCCCTCTCTGTCTCTCTCTCTGTCTCCCCCCTCTCTCTCTGTCTCCCCTCTCTCTCTTTCTGCCCCCCCCTCTCTGTCTCTCTCTCTCTGTCTCCCCCTTCTCTCTCTGTCTCTCTCTCTCCCTGTCTCTCTTTCTGTCTCCCCCCTCTCTCTCTGTCTCCCTCTCTCTCTGTCTCTCACTCTGTCTCTCTTTCTGTCTCTCCCTCTCTCTGTCTCTCTCTCTGTCTCCCCCCTCTCTCTCTCTGTCTCTCTCTCTGTCTCTCTTTCTGTCCCCCCTCTCTGTCTCCCCCCTCTCTCTCTGTCTCTCTCTCCCACTGTCTCTCTTTCGGTCTCCCCCCCTCTCTCTGTCTCCCTCTCTCGCTCTCTGTCTCCCTCCTCTCTCTGTCTCCCCCCTCTCTCTCTGTCTTTCTGTCTCCCTCTCTCTCTGTCTCTCACTCTCTCTCTTTCTGTCTCTCTCTCACTGTCTCTCTTTCTGTCTCCCCCCCTCTCTCTGCCTCTCTCTTTGTCTCCCCCCTCTCTCTCTCTGTCTCCCTCTCTCTCTCTCTCTCTGTCTCTCTCTGTCTCCCCCTCTCTCTCTCTGTCTCTTTCTGTCTCCCTCTCTTTCTTTCTCTCCCTCTCTCTCTGTCTCCCCCTCTCTCTATTTCTGTCTCTCCCTCTCTCTGTCTCCCTCTCTCTCTGTCTCTCACTCTGTCTCTCTTTCTGTCTCTCCCTCTCTCTGTCTCTCTCTCACTGTCTCTCTTTCTGTCTCCCCCCTCTCTCTGCCTCTCTCTTTGTCTACCCCCTCTCTCTCTGTCTCCCTCTCTCTCTCTCTGTCTCCCCCTCTCTCTGTCTCTCTCTCTGTCTCCCCCTCTCTCTGTCTCTCTCTCTCTGTCTCTCTTTCTGCCCCCCTCTTTCCCTCTCTCTCTCTCTCTCTCTCTCTCTCTCTCTCTCCCTCTCTCTCTTTCCTTAAAATAAAGTAGTGTCCTTTAGCTCAGTGTGTTTATGAACCTCACCCCTGCTGCTTTGTTGTTGATTCGATACTAAAAGCAGATCATCTGACCTTCCTGTAAACAGACCCTGCCGACAGAGAGAAAATGAAACTGTTAAAGGAAATAGAACTGACGAATCAGAGCTCTTCTAACTCAGTGCCCAATCAGAACCCTTCTAACTCGGCGTCCAATCACAGCTCCTCTGTGCTCTGAGCTGTAAAATAGGTTGATTTTTTTATTGCTAGAGGAGGCAGTAATTATCAGAGACAGGGCATCAGTATAACAACAGTTCACAAGAATTCAAACATTCAACTAAAGCAAATAAGAAAGAATAATATAAAAAATAATAATGAAACATAAAAAAATACATTAATGAACTGAAAAGCAGATATCACATCTTGCGTAAGGTAGTGGAATTTGTCTACAAACGAAGCTGAATTTTCCCTGTTTTCCTGTTCCAGCTCCTTCCCTCAGGCCAGCACTTCAGCCAGATGAGGATCAGGACATCCAGGAGCTTCTTCCCACAAGCCATCACTCTCTTCAACAGTTAAACTATTACACATAAACAATATTCCAGCTTCAAACTGCACTACAGATACTGATACATAGTATCAATCTCGACTCCATCCTCAGGAACTGCCGTCACAGACCAGTGTTTATTCTAGCACCACACTTACCCACCTTATTACCCCACTTATTTCACTAGTACCTCACTTACCTGCCTTATTACCCCACTTATCTCAATATTACCTCACTTACCTGCCTTATTACCCCACTTATCTCACTATTACCTCAACCACTTTATTACCCCACTTATCACACTATTACCTCACTTACCTGCCTTATTACCCCACCCCGCACACTGAGCCCAGACCAAAGACACTGAACCAAGACTGAGCACACTGAGCCCAGACCTAAAACACTGAGCCCAGACTGAGAACACTCAGCCCAGACCAAAGACACTGAGCCCAGACTAAACACGCTGAGCCCAGACTGAGCACACTGAGCCTAGACTGAAGACCCTGAGCCCAGACTGAACACTCTGAGCCCAGACTGAGCACACAGCCTAGACTGAAGACCCTGAGCCCAGACTGAAGACACAGAGCTCAGACTAAACACACTGAGCCCAGACCAAAGACACTGAGCCCAGACTGAACACACTGAGCCCAGACTGAGCACACTCAGCCAAGACCAAAGACACTGAGCCCAGACTAAACACGCTGAGCCCAGACTAAACACGCTGAGCCCAGACTGAGCACACTGAGCCTAGACTGAAGACCCTGAGCCCAGACTGAACACTCTGAGCCCAGACTGAGCACACAGCCTAGACTGAAGACCCTGAGCCCAGACTGAACACTCTGAGCCCAGACTGAAGACACAGAGCTCAGACTAAACACACTGAGCCCAGACCAAAGACACTGAGCCCAGACTGAACACACTGAGCCCAGACTGAGCACACTCAGCCAAGACCAAAGACACCGAGCCCAAACCGAAGACACTGAGCCCAGACCAAAGACACTGAGCCCAGACTGAAGACACTGAGCTCAGACTGAAGACACTGAGCCCAGACCAAAGACACTGAGCCCAGACTGAAGACACTGAGCCCAGATTGAACACATTGAGCCCAGACTGAAGACACTGAGCTCAGACTGAGCACATTTAGCCTAGACTGAAGACACTGAGCCCAGAGTGAACACATTGAGCCCAGACTGAAGACACTGAGCTCAGACTGAGCAAATTCAGCCTAGACTGAAGACACTGAGCTCAGACTGAAAAGACTGAGCCCAGATTGAACAGACTGAGCCCAGACTGAAGACACTGAGCTCAGACTGAGCACATTTAGCCTAGACTGAAGACACTGAGCCCAGAGTGAACACATTGAGCCCAGACTGAAGACACTGAGCTCAGACTGAACAAATTTAGCCTAGACTGAAGACACTGAGCCCAGAGTGAACACATTGAGCCCAGACTGAAGACACTGAGCTCAGACTGAGCAAATTTAGCCTAGACTGACGACACTGAGCCCAGAGTGAACACATTGAGCCCAGACTGAAAAGACTGAGCCCAGATTGAACAGACTGAGCCCAGACTGAAGACACTGAGCTCAGACTGAGCAAATTTAGCCTAGATTGAAGACACTGAGCCCAGAGTGAACACATTGAGCCCAGACTGAAGACACTGAGCTCAGACTGAGCAAATTTAGCCTAGACTGAAGACACTGAGCCCAGAGTGAACACATTGAGCCCAGACTGAAACGACTGAGCCCAGATTGAACAGACTGAGCCCAGACTGAAGACACTGAGCTCAGACTGAGCAAATTTAGCCTAGACTGAAGACACTGAGCCCAGAGTGAACACATTGAGCCCAGACTGAAAAGACTGAGCCCAGATTGAACAGACTGAGCCCAGACTGAAGACACTGAGCTCAGACTGAGCACATTTAGCCTAGACTGAAGACAATGAGCCCAGAGTGAACACATTGAGCCCAGACTTAGCACACTGAGCTTAGAGCAAAGACACTGAGCCCAGGCTGAAGACACTGAGCCCAGATTGAGCACACTGAGCCCAGACCAAAGACACAGCCCAGACTGAGGACACTGAGCCCAGACCAAAGAGAGAGCCCAGACCGAAGACACTGAGCCCAGATTGAGCACACTGAGCCCAGACTAAACACACTGAGCCCAGGCTGAAGGCATTGAGCCCAGACTGAACACATTGAGCCAAGACTGAAAAGACTGCCCTTCCTGACGCAACCCTCACCATTTATCCGGGCTTGGGACCGGCACCAGAAGTACACAAAGTACACCCCTAATGGCTGGTTTGGGTTTATTTATTTATTTATTTATTTATATGAAGATGCTTCACCTCAAACTGTCTTTTTAATTTTACTGACTGGTTGATTCACCGTCAGTCCGGTAGGTGGCGGTATTTAGTCTGCTCTCCGCCGTGGGCAGCAGTAGAAGAAGAGGCGGTTGTTTACAGTGTGAGTAGAAAAATAAAACCTCGCCGTTTAAAAACTCCAAACTCCGAGAATCCGCGCTGAACCACTGAACCCGCTCACTTTACCCGCTAAAGTGCGTTAAATAGCACTGAAGCAGATTCTGTTCGGTCTTGAATTCAGATTATTTTAGGAATTGTCAGGTCCACCTTAAATCGCTTAATAGCACAGCTGCTGCTACAGGCGACAGAACGGAGCCGAGACACCGTTTAAGGTGGAACGGAGCTTTGGGAAAATACGCTACATGTAGCCTCGTCCTCTGTGAGTCCAGCTCCTGTGGTTTCGGCTCATAATGTTTATAGTTATACACACACACATACATTATACATACATATATATATATATATATATATATATATATATATATATATATATATGTATGTATGTATGTATGTATGTATATGTATATGTATATGTGTGTGTGTGTGTGTGTGTGTGTGTGTACAGCTCCTCAAGCTCACAGTGCTTTATTCGTGTTTACAGCGCGGTGAGGAAGATTAAACCGCCCGCTGTAATTCAGGCCGGATCACTGAATTCCCAGCTGAAAAACCCATAGAAAGCATTAAGTGTTTGGAACTGTTGGTTCCTGATGTGTTTTTTTTTCTTTTTTAATGGGTTCATATCGCTGTGAATATATCTAATATTTCTAATTTTGAGCTGGTTGTAAGCTTATTAAAAGATGATGTAACTTTCTTCACTTCATAGACAGTTTACTGAAGTGATTTTAGCAGGTCTAATATCTCATGATACTGGTGATGATGAAAACAAGCAAAATACCTTTAACAATATAATGAGAATTTTACTAAACAAAATCTCTTATGTAAAAATGTCAACGCCATCCAAAACCATCTTACTTTCCCTCTGCCTTTATATAGCTAGTTTCCCCCGTAGTGCAGCCAATCAGAAATCCCCAAGCTCTGGTCCTGGTAAATGGATAGACAAGAAAAAGAGAACTACTACAGGGCAAGACAGCTAAAACATGCATATGCTGCTTGGGCAGTGCTTTGTGAAAGTTTTTTTTTTATTTGTAATAAGCAGCCTGAACTCAAAACAAATCAAAAAGTCATGCCAGTATTTTGAGAAGTGGTATATCAGCAGTCATGGGCAGAGAGTATTGCAGGTGGTGCAGTGTCCATATGTAGTTGTCTTTGGCTCTAGACGGTTTGTGGTTCACTGTTTTTTGGTATTTTTTGGTAGTTTTCACAAATTGGCAAACATCATGCTGCTGTTCTGTTTTATGTTGATATACCTCCAACTTTCACTAGGGGCCAGTTGGCTTCGCCCACCTAAAGGCTATTACAGGCCACTTGCTGGATCCCTTGCAGTTTTACTAGAGTTCTGTTTGTGGACTGAAAGCTCAGCTTTCAGTACCATAGTGCAGGTCAGACTGTCCTAGATGTCTGTGTCAGATCCCATCTGCAGCTGGATCATGGATTTCTTGAGAAACAGGTTAAAGTGTGGCTGGGAAAACATGTCAGACCCCAAGGCTGTCAGTACTGGAGAACAAATACATCCCTGCCTTCAGTGCTCCTTCAGACGTTCTGCCCTTCAAATTCATGAACATGAAAGGCGATAGTCACTGGACTAGCAAATGCTGTGGCCATAAATCCCTTTGCAAACATTGTACAGACAAATATTATGATATAACATTAGATCAAACAACCACATAGCAAGTAGTATAACTCACATTATCTAGGTTGTGGTTTAGCAAACTGTCACTACAAGTACCTACTGGTTCCATGAAACAGCAAAAATAAGTCCCCCGTGAAGCAGGAGCAGCCTCCTCGTCTCTCAAGCCTTTTAACTCTTGATGCAGCTTTTCCTGTTCCATTTTAAATGGTGCCGCAGTTACATGAGCTTTTAAAGGATGCTCCTTTTCTACCCAATCATGATACCCTCACCTGTTACCAGTTCACCTGCTTACTGTGGAATGTTTCAAAATGGTGTAATTTGAATATTCTGTAAACTTGCCACTCTTAATTTGCTCCTGTCTAAACGTTTTTGCTTGCGTTGCAGGCGTCAAATTCAAAATTTGTTCTCATTACAGTCATGCTGGTTAGCCAATACATTAAAAGTAATTTCTTTGTAAACAAAGGTTCAGGAGAATTAACTAATCACATTCTTGTTTTTATTGCATTTTAAAAAATTCAAACTAAATAAATGCTTTTCATGTTAAGAATGAAGTACAACGTTACATTTTGTTGCATTTTCTCTTGAATTTTGAGTGTTTTGATTTTGATCTTCTTTTTCTCTCTTTCAGAAAGTAACATCATCCTGTTGTACGTCTTCTGTTGTTTCTAGTGTTGCCTTCACAGATCAAATTTACCTCCAAAACTGCAGCAAAAAGTTCCACCAAAAGGTGTTCATTAGACTTTACGACAAAATAAATGGCGTGCAGGAGTCAAAAGCAGAGAAATACACGCAAAGGTAGAGCTCATCAGTGTTCAGAGTGTGGGAAGAGTTTTACTCAGCTGGGTACTCTCAAAGCACACCAGCGGGTTCACACAGGAGAGAAACCATATCGCTGCTCAGAGTGTGGAAAGAGGCTTACTACACAAACCGGCCTGCGAGCGCACCAACGCATTCATACGGGTGAGAAACCTTTTCAGTGTCCAGAGTGCGGGAAGAGTTTTACACTACTGAGTAATCTCAGAATACACCAGCGCATTCATACAGGAGAGAAACCATATCAGTGCTCCGAGTGTGGAAAGAGCTTTACTCAACTGAATGGTCTCAAAACACACCAGCACGTTCACACAGGAGAGAAACCGTATGGATGCTCTGAGTGTGGAAAGACTTTCAGTCATCCGATTTGTCTCAGTCTGCACCAGCGTGTTCACAAAGGAGAGAAACTGTTCTACTGTTCAGAGTGTGGGAAGAGTTTTGTTACCCAGAATCATTTCAGAGTACACCAGCGCATTCACACAGGAGAGAAACCGTATTACTGCTCAGAGTGCGGCAAGAGTTTCAGTCAACAGGCTAATCTCCAAGTGCACCAGCGCATTCACACCGGAGAGAAACCGCATCAGTGCTCAGAGTGTGGAAAGAGTTTTACTCATCAGAGTAATCTTCTGAGACACAAGCGTGTTCACACCGGAGACAAACCTTAATGCTGCTCAGGCTAGAAGTAGCTGTACTGAATATTTGAATTTAAAGAGATAAATGTGTTAAAAGGGAGAAAATGTTTCACATTTCAGTCTAAATAATGTCACTTGTACTGACTGAACAAAAGCATGTTTTCCTCTCTGTTTTGTCTTGAGGGCACTCGCACTAAGACGACAAGCAAAGAGAGAGTATGTTTCAGCTACGAAGACAGCAAGACAATGTCAAACCACATTCTGCATGTATTACAGCAGCATTGCTCCATATTAAAAGTGTCTGGGTGCTAAAGTGACCTGCCTGCAGTCCAGACTTGTCACCACTAATAACATTTGGCAAATTATGACATTATGAAAAATATGACGAAGGAGACTGAACTGTTGAGCAGCTGAAATCCTGTATCAAATAATTATGAAAAAGCATTTCACTTTCAGAACTGCAGCAGCGTCTCCTCAGTTCCCAAACACTTACAGAGTGCTGTTAAAGAAGAGGTGATGATTTCAACCTTTGATTTGTTGTCTTTGTAGTATTTTCCTTTAAAATATGGGTTACATGATCTGCACATCATTGCATCTTATTTTTTTTTTTTTTTTTTAACGCTCTACACAGTATCCCAGCTTTTTGGAAATGGGGCTGTACAATGTAGCTCCGCTGTTCAGGTACTGTGTAGACACGTCTTCACATTTTTCTCCATTCTTATAGCTCCTTGATTGGCTGTTGTTTGAATCACTCACTGAGTTCATTTCTGACCTTCTTGATTCATGAGTGTTTTTGAATCATAGATATCACATTTGATAACTCCAGAGTTCGATCGGAGGATGAAAGGTTCACTCGTCACTCACACAACCAGACCATCTGTGCTATCGATCGCTTCCTGTCGAACACCTGACCTGGAAAATCACTTCAGATTGTGACACTTTGTTGCAAGGGTCAAATTGAGGTTAAAATTGGGCTAAAATTGTGTTGTGTTGGCCCAACTTAAATCTCATGCTGCAGAAGGTCCCACAGGTACTGTTGGGTTCAAGTTGAGTGAGGAAGGGGCCGTGTTATCTATAAAAGTTTTCCTGGCTAGCCAAACAGCAGAGTACATAGTAACATGCAATAGAGCAGGGATTTATAATCCCAGTTTTGGCAACTCCACACTTTACACATTTTCTTGTTTTCCCTACTCTACATACCCATTCCAGCCACCAGGGAGCTTGATTATTACTCAATTAATTATATTAGGTGTGATTAAGGAATGCTCAGAAGTGTGCATAGTGAAGCGTCTCCAGGACTGGCATTGGGAGCTCCTGCCATAAAGTGATGTTCCAATTGTTGCTGATGAACACTGTTTTGAAGAAAGTGTCTTGTAAAAATTGGCAATAGCTTTGGCTGGTTGCTTTTCAGTCCGTCTGTAACTACGATATCTGTGATTTAAAACTGCCTTGATGCACAGAACTGGGCAAGTGTACAAAACTATTTGCAAAGCCTTGAATTCTTTCAGTGGGATCAGTCAATGTGAACTTGAAGAAATTTGGAACTAACACTGCCCTTTTTAGATCAGTGCCCAAGTCCAGTCCTAGAATAGTGTCCAGCACAATTCAGTAGTTTCCCCAATCATACATGGCCAGTAAACCTGGTTTGAATCAGTTGTTTTTGAGCAGGCAAGTCACTATACTGTGCTAGTGTTCCAGAACTGGAGTTGTCCTAGACCTTGGACATCTGACAAACTTAGTAATAATGTGAGATCGGCCTTTATCAGGGAGGTGCCAATGAACCCAATCCAGTAGTGCTCTGAAATGCAAGACCCTGCCAGAAAGAGACACTCCATAAATCAAGCCTGTGGTGGAGTGGCTGGGTTTCCTCCAGGCCACAGCTCTGCTGGGATTAGCATGCTCCCCTTGCCTAATGCTCTGAATTCAGTTTACAAAGGCCTTGCTGATGAGTTGTTTAATGAGGCAGAATGATGAATTTTGCAAAAATGTGACCTGCAGGGACAAGAATCTGACACAAGGCTGTCACAGGTACCTTCTGCTGTTCTTCATCTGGCTGAAACCATCAATATGGCAAGTTCTCATTTCAGTATGACAAAGAACTGAATCACACAGCCAAGGTGATGTTGGAGTCACTTGAACTTGCATGAACTCCCTTGAACCCCTCAGAACATGTTTTGAAGGACCTGCAGGGGACAGTTTGTCATCAAGTTTGACTGAGTTTAAGATTCAAGTGAAGCTTTAAAAACTGTACAAAAACTTGTAGAGACTAAAGGTGTATATGTGTGTGTGTTTGTTCATGATGTCTTGTGTAATATTCCAAGTATTGTGTATTAAAATAAACAATAAAATAATTCTAATGGAGAATAATTCTTCCTAGCTGGTATTTTTCACCAAAAACTTTTGCACAAATCATCTGGTATTTTGACAGAATCTGAAGAGTTCTTAGCTAAGCATGAGGGAAAGATTGACCTCTGTTATATGAACATTTTCCATGAATCATATGACAGTGAGTAGTGCAGAGGAGAACTGTTGAGGATAAAACAATGCATTGAATAAGATCTTTAGGCCTCATTCTCCAATATCTTCCTAAGTTTGTTCTTAAGTGTATTCTTGTGAAAGATCCTAAGAAAAACTCTACGTCAGATTCATGTCGTGTTCTTAAGACATAGAACGGTTCTCACCTTTGTGCTCTTGAGTATGTGCAGAGTCAGAATCTTCATGGCAGCTGCATAAGAGTGTTTTAAGAAGAAATTTCTTCTTAAGAACATGGAGATTGAGGCCTATTATATTAAGACTACTTGTTTTTTAATTGTTTTATTCAGATTGATGCTAATCCTGGAATTACTGTTGAGTAAAGTCTGTAGATGGTCAAAACAGTAATTACTAAATTGGATCTTTCTGGATATAAAGTCTGAGTCATGTATAGAAGTATCAAGTTAATAAAACTGTATTTTGATTGATATTATTATTGTAATTGTGATAAATGTCTGTCTTTATCAAACCAGGCAATTCAAACCGTGCATTAGTGATTTTACTACAGTTTTATAACAGGGTTTTAGGCATTCTGTTGAATGTGCTGTCTATAAATATATCGCTGCTGTCGTAACACACACACACCATCTAAACCACCTATCCTTCTGGGTCGCAGGTGGAGCTGAAGCCCAGCCCAGCTGTCACTGGGCAGAAGGTGCTGTCAGAACAAAACTTCTTATCTAAAATAGTAACATTACAGGATAAAGAAAAAAGACTTTTTAATGTAAGTCAATGGAACCAGACTTTTCCCAAGTCCAATTTACACATAATGTAAAGGCCAACAGATTTTTAAAATTATGTCATTAAGATATATAACATTATCACAGATGAAATATTAGCATTTTATTGGCACAGCATATCTCAGAATATCACATCTGGTACAGAAGACATTTGTCACAATCAACTGGATTTTAAAATGTAAAGTTAAACTTCTGTTTCTATAGTAATGACTGTTTGGTAACGCTGATGATGTCTCATCTGTGATAGGTACAGTCACCTCACCCTTACTTACATGCGTACACCAGAGATAAAGGTTTTAATGCCTCTCTGTTGTTTGACCACAGAGAAACTGCTTTTGTGCAGCATCAGTGAACTGACAATATCCTTCATCAGAGACCCACAGTAAACATCTCCAGACTACACAATGGCCCACAGTTCATTTGGTTCAATACAACATTGACCTGCTCAGTGTGGCGCAATGCAGATCTCAACAGCAAACAGGGCTGTGTCTGAACCGCCTCCTACCCCAATCTTACATGTAAGAATGAAGAAGTAAATTTTCTGAATCAGGGAAAAAATAAATCAGTTTAAAGTGATTTAAAGTGGTTTTATGGACCTAGTTGTGAATTGAGAGTCTTACAGCAAGAAACACTCTGACTGCAAGTTATGTTCAAATTTAGTTTTCTGAATAAATTTTTGTTGCAGTATTAATTTTAAATTTAAAATGAGCTCTCCTTGATCTCAGGATCTTCTTCTAGATGTGGTTAAGTCCTTTTTGAAATCAAAGTGAGACGGAAGTCCTCCTGCTTCTGAAATTCGGCTCCTGAGAAATAAACACTTTGATCAAAATGCTGTCATGTGGATGAACTCTTTAGTGTCTGAGCTGAATAATAGCTCCGTAAGAAAAGTGTAAGATTTGATCGTTTAATATACAGCTCTGTTCTAGGTCACAGCACAGAACCCTCTCAGCAGTCTGTCAGTGTAGGAGAACTCCTCCCTGCTGAAAAAAAAATCATCGAAACCATTAAAAGTGACTTTTGGGTTCTGCTGGTGTCCAGTAGACACTAATGGGATTTGGAATGTTCCTGGTTGATATCAGGAACCGGTTCATAGCACAAGGTAAAGGATTCTAATGGTTTAACAGGTGTTCTCTAGTGGTATCTAATGGTAACCATTACCAATTCCCATTAGAAAGCAAAGCCATCAGGTTTTAATACTAATGGTTTTAAAGAACAGGACCCAGTTTCCCTCGCCCGGATTAGGGTTACTGGGGCCTCACCCTGGAGCCATGCCTGGGGGAGGGGTTCCTCGGTGTGCATCTGGTGGCCGGGCCGCAGCCCAAAAAAGCTACATGGGAACTCTTTAACTGGCTTTGAACTCAGGATCACAGATGAGCTCCATTACTATGTTGATCTGTAGGCGTCTGTTCATAAACATAAACCAGCCCAAACTCATTTACTATAAAATGAAATGGTGTTTGTAGAAATTCAGAAAAAAGCCGCGTCAGTCTCGACTGCATATGTGGACATATTTCTATATTGAGCTCTATTTACACAAAGTTAGGTTAGTTCATCATTTATGTTGAACAGACTCTCCCAAAGTTTTACGCTGCTGCGCTGACGTTGAATCGCGTGCTGCACTGGGTCGGTATGACCAACAGGTCAAAACCAGCTCTAAACAAAGTGACCGCTGGGCCCTGATTGGTGCTCTGGCTTTGCGCTTCTTTCGTTTTGACATGTTACTTTTTTATACACACAGAAACCAAAAGGAACGACAGATTTCTCAAAATGTAGGAGGAAAAAGTCGGATATTAGACTCTGAAATGTAGTGGAGTGAAAGGAAAAAGTCGCCCAGAACAGAGAAACTTCAGTACAGATACACCAAAAATACTAAAGTACAGAAACTAATTATATTGGATGGATGGATAGTTACTGTCCACCACTGTCAGTCAGAGACCGCCTCAGTCAGAGACCACCTCAGTCAGAGACTGCCTCTAAAGTGCAGTTTCTAAAGCTTTACCATCCAGTCTTCAAACAGATCCTCTTAGCTTCTATTCTAGGAGGACGGATCTCCCCTTTCTTCCTCCAGTCTGAGGGAGTTTTTCCTCGCCACCGTCGCCTCTGGCTCACTCACTGGGGGATCTATGCTGTAACTGTATGTTTTCAAATTTCTGTGAAGCTGCTTTGTGACAACATGGTTGTAAAAAGAGCTTTACAAATAAACTTGAATTGAATTGAATGATTGATGCACCGTCAGTCCGGTAGGTGGCAGTATCTAGTCTGCTCTCCGCCGTGGGCAGCAGTAGAAGAAGATGCGGTTGTTTACAGTGTGAGTAGAAAAATAAAACCTCGCTGTTTAAAAACTCCAAACTCCGAGAATCCGCGCTGAACCATTGAACCCGCTCACTTTACCCGCTAAAGTGCGTTAAATAGCACTGAAGCAGATTCTGTTTGGTCTTGAATTCAGATTGTTAATTTGCCGGTCCACCTTAAGTAGTTTGAACAGATGCAGCATTTATGGTGGAACGGAGAATTCGTCCTCTGTGAGTCTTCCAGCTCCTGTGGTTTCGGCTCCTAATGTTCTTTAGTTCAGCTCCTCAAACTCACAGCATCACTAATCAGCTCATCATTTCTCACAGCAAGCAAAATAGTCTGAATATAGTGACAAAAAAGTGTCACAGAAATATTAGATATATTCTCCACATTAAAGACAATTTCGCACTAATCTGGATTCTTCTGTAGGTTCTGAACTGAATTTGTTCTCAGTTTATGAACGAATTTGGAATATATATAAACCACAGAGCTCCTGTCTCTGGAAGTTAGTTTATGTGGTGCCTTTATGGTTTTAGTGCGTTACCCCCTGTCCGTTACCTCAGACAGTAACGAGGACTTTTCTGTTCATATAATAATAGATAACTGTCAAACTTCACTGGTCAGGATTCAGTCATTATTTCAGTTAATCGTTCTGCCACCGTGCAGGTCACACAGAAAGGATCCTGGTAATCAGGGCTTAAGTTTGAATTTAGGAGGACCTCCATTATTAATAATAATTAATTAATTATTAACTGGTCTGTAAGACCCGGGCATCGCTGTTTATCTCCTTTTATCCACATTCATTGTCCACTTTATCAGCTTTACTTAACATTAGGTGAATATTAAGCCTGTAATATTAAGCTGGGTGGGTTTTTTTGGGGAGACTGTTCTCAGTTAGATGAACTTATGTGTATAAAACTCCACTGATCCACTTGCACCAGCGCAACACACACACTAGCATACCACCACCACGTCAATGTTAATGCACATCAGTGTGCTGAGAATGACCAAACACCCAAATAACACCAGGGGGTTATTTGGGTGGTCCAGGGGGGTCCTGACCACTGAAGATCAGGGTAACAGTATGCAGAGAAACAGACGGGCTACAGTCTGTAACTGTACGTTTAGTGGAGCTGATAAGCTGCTTCAAAAATACTTCAAAAGTGAGAAACAAAACGATAAAACGTCATTTCCGTACAGAATGAACATATTTTCTCATTGAACAGGGGGTTGAGGTTTGGTCCAGTTTAAGCGGGCCACGCTTTGGACAGTTCTGCTATAGAGGTTCTGGTTCAGAGTTTTACAGTGTGTGCAAAATACTAACATCTACTCTTTTTTTACCTGACCAAAATTGTGATTTAGGAGCACCTGTGTGAGAACAGATTTGGACCAGAATAGCCCAACACTTCATTGTGTGTGAAGACGCAGGTTTTTAATCAGTGCTGCGTGCCAACGGCCTCGAATGCTACTGTATTTGCAGTGAATGTAAATCTCAGTGGTTAGAATCTTTGCTGGCTTACTGACCAAACTAGTAATAACTGCTAGTACAAACGCATACTTTGTGCTGATTAGAAGAAACTCAGGAACATGAAGACAGAAATGAAAGTGTATGAGCCATATTTAAGTGTTTTGATGGTTTGTTTATATGTTCTCTTTTGTTGGCTTTATGAGTGTGCGCCCCCTATAGGTGATTGGTGTCACCCTATAAATCTGTGACTGAGATGCCTGACGGAAAGGAAGGCAGAGCAGCAATACCGTCATTGACCTCAGTTGGCGCCTCAGTTGGCACCTCCACACCCAGCCGCCATTGGGGCCTGTCAGCCAAACAACCTTGCTCTATCCTGGGCTCCTAATAGTTATTAATGTGATGTTTATGGACTTCAGGCTATTACTGCAAAATTTCATTTTGTATTTCTATTTATTAATAATAAATCTCCGGCAATATTTTGCATCAGATACCCTCTTTGGAATTCTTGGAAACCAGCTGTGAGTCTGACGCTGAATCTGTCTTCTGTGTGGTAAAGACAACTGGAAACTGGAAACAAGGGGTTACAGGATAAACTCAAACTGTTTTTACCATCACATTACGTCAATGACGCGCTGTGAATTTTTTTGGAAGAAACTTTGGAATTACACCTGTTTGGAGACAACAGGAAATGTCGGTCCTAGGCATGGAGAGTTGAACAAAGGAATGCTTCAAGGGAGGTATGTGCCTTCAAATGCCAAACTTTGGATGGTCCTTTCGTTAGGATATATTCTTGGATGAATTTAAAAGCAAGTTTGGTCTACGATTTTGTTTGGTGGACTGTGATCTTATTTTTGTAAGTTAATTCCGCCCTGGCCAAACATTTGGAGCACTGAAATCGAGGCCTGCTTGAGTGAATGAAAATGAAATGTGATATCTTGGTTTTTCTACGCACTGGTTTTGAACTTGTTGGATTCCATAGTATTCAGCAAAAATAGTTTGATATTTTTGTGTTTTTTGTGAAATTAACGAAATTCCTAACATGACTGATGTGGCGGCACGTTTGCGCTCAGCCCGATCTGGGAAAATGTCTCACATCACTCGGAGAATGAACATTTTGAATAATCTAATGGCCGGTAAGGACTACCTTGATGAAGTGAAAATTAACTATTTAAACGGGGCTGTATTTAATATGTCTATTGTTGAAAACTTTGATCCTTTTTCAGTCTCAATACCAGGTGCTGAAGCCACAGCAGCCACACATGCTCCTTTGGATGAAATGCTGGGCGGCTCGCTTAATTTTCATGAAACAACTACTCCAGCAGTCAGACCCAAAACAAGCCTTCATGTGCAATTTTCCCTGCTTGATTTAGGTCCGGATATGCATCCCACCAGGTCCTTCTCTTATTCTAGGGCCACTGGTTATGCGCGGTGTCAACCGCAACACGCTTCATCTCATCTGTGCTTAACCTCCACAGGCATTGCAGATTTGTGCAGTCGACCACCCACTCTCATGATGCCTTTGTCCAACACAGGATCAAGCCGACAGAGATTGCTGCTCCTATACAGCCTAGGCGGAATCAACTCCAATGATGCAATTTCTGCAGAGAATGCCTGGCGTTGGACATAGGCGATGATTACCCATTCTGCTTCTGCAATGTCCTTAATCGTGAGATATCCACCAATGGCGGTTCTGAAATCCTCAGACTTTGTACTCATCTTCTTCCTACTAGAACAAGTGTTTTGATGCAAGAGAAGTTCCTTTCCTCCCTTCATCTTTAGCATCAAAGCACTTTTCAGTCTGAGGTGCCATGCCACTGCCTTTAGTAGTCTCATCCAATCAGAAAAATACAAAATAAGCTGGTCCGTGGGTGTTTCAGTCTCCACCACTGTTGCAAACACAGCAGTGTTTTTCCTCACCTCTGGATCATCCTGAAACACGGAGCCCAATGCTTCAGTTGCTGGCCAACTTTCCTCAGATTTCCAAAGGAAATCAGGGGCATGAATCCATCACTTCTGTGCAATCAACTTTCTTCCACTTAGTCCTCTTGAGCTATCATCAGCAGGATTATGTTTGCTGCTCACATGCCTCCATTGAGACAGATGTGTGTTGTCTCGGATCATTAAGACCCTATTTGCAACATAGGTCTTAAATCTTGCTGAATCATTTGCAATATATTTCAACACCGTTTGACTATCAGTCCAGAAAACTGAGGCCTTTAAGTCAAGGTGCAATTCTCTCCTCAACATTCTATCCACCTTCACCAGCAATGCTGCAGCAGCCAGCTCCAGTCTCGGAATTGTGATGGCCTTTAGTGGAGGGACTCTGGACTTTCCAAGGACAAAAGTGACATGCACCACATCCTGCTCATTCACCTGTCTTAACAGAGCCATAACCGCTCTCACTGGAGTCAGAAAAATGATGCAGTTCGGCACATCTCGTTACTCCACAGCCATGGGGTTTCAGACAGCATGGCACACTGAAGCTCTTGATCTTCTCCAGGCTGCTGGTCCATTCCATCCACCAGTCAGACACAGACTGTGGCAAAGGTTCATCCCTTCCAAAGCCCCTATGGCAGAGCTCCTGTTGCAACTGCTTCACTGGAAGAATGAGAGGAGCAAGAAAGCCCAAAGGATCAAAGATAGAACTGACAACAGACAATATGCCTCTGTGGGTATATGGCTTTTGACCTAAATTGATGTTAAATTGGAAATGGTCAGAGTCCATACACCACTGCAATCCCAGTGCTCTTTCAACAGGCAAACTGTCTTTGTCCAGATCCAATGACTTAGTGCCTTTTGCTCTATGTTCTACAGGAATGGAGGCAAGGACAGCCCTGCTATTGCTGACC
This sequence comes from Pygocentrus nattereri, assembly GCF_015220715.1. Lineage (NCBI taxonomy): Eukaryota > Metazoa > Chordata > Actinopteri > Characiformes > Serrasalmidae > Pygocentrus > Pygocentrus nattereri. The sequence continues at coordinate 51,226,792 of NC_051215.1, read as the reverse complement.
CACTGAGTAAGCTGAAACCCACCTTTCCTGCACAATGAAGTGAGATCCTTTACCAGCTGAATGGCATCAGATTCTTTGGTTACAGATTTAGCGCAGTCATCCACATAAAAGTTATGTCTGACGGTCTCAGCCACCTGAGGGGGAAAACTGATCTCATTGTCGGCAGCGTTTTTTTGCAGAGCAAAACTTGCACCACTTGGGGAAGACACAGCACTGAATATGTGTACAAGCATACGGTGTTCCCTAGGGGTCCGGCTAGTATCACGTTGTGGCCACCAGAGGAATCGCAAGTAATTCACATCAGACTTTGTAACCCTTACTTGGTGGAACATCGACTTGACGTCAGCCATGATTCCAATCGGCTCTTTGCGGAATCTTAAGATGACTCCGATGAGGGAGTTGGTCAGGTCAGGACCCTGGAGTAGAACTGTGTTGAGGAAAACACCATGAAAAGAAGCGGCACAATCAAACACTACTCTGAGCTTTTTCTTTTTAGAGTGATAAACACCATGGTGTGGCAAGTACCATACTCTTCCTGGTGGCTGTGCCAAATCCTCCAGTGGAATTTCCTCACCATAGTTATTCTCAAAGATGTCATTGAGAAATGCAATGTATTCCTGTTTGTATTGCTCATCCCTTTTCATTTTCCTTTTCAGGCTTTGCAAATGCTGTTCTGCAACCTGCTGATTATTTGGCATGAACACATCAGGTTTCCTAAAGGGCAAGTTCAGACTGTAATGTCCATCTTTCAAGAGTGCTCCATTAGCTATCTCTAAAAACTGTTTGTCCTCAATAGACATTTCAGTCCTTTCCTGCGAAGCAACTTCATTGAAGTCCTGGTTGTACTGTGACATCAGCAGCTTTTCCAGACCTGCAACTGAAATCCCATTCACAGTCACACTGTCGCCACTGCCAGCAGCAGAGAAAGAAAGTTATCAACATTCAGTGCTGAAACTTCCAATCCTGAAATAACATGAGTGGAAACAGACATTTGCTGATTCATAGTTCGAAGAAGAATGCGTGTCCTTTTACCTTTCATATGGAGGCGTGACATCAGCTCCTCAGAGCAGAAGGTGGCAGAGGACCCAGGATCCAGGAGAGCATAGACCTGCAAGACATGGCTGCCCTTTGCGGCCTTGATGTTAACAGGAACAATGGGAAGAACACTCTCTTGGTCTCCAGCGCCTATATGACCACATAACTCTGTTGATGTGTTACCTATGACATCAAAGGGCTTTTCTGCTTCTTGAGCTGCCTTTCTCTCAATGTGCAATGTGCCTTGATGCGCTTGTTTGCAAATGCTACATGTGAGATGCTGTTTGCAATCCTTACTGATATGGCTTGTGGCCTGAAGACATCCAAAGCATATACCATTGGCCTTTAAAAGGCTAAGCTTATCTTTATGAGCTTTCTTTGCAAATTCTTTGCATTTTGTCCAAGGTGTGCTTTGAGCTACAGAAGGTACAAGAGGGTTGGAGCTTTAACTCTTTTGAAGGGAGAGCTACACCTATGACATAGCTACTGATGGTTGCCTTTGAAGGATGTGACTTCACAGTAGACTTAGGCTTCCCCCTAATAGCTGTTTGATCTTGAAGGTCACCAAAGACTGGACCAGCTGATATACGAGCTTGTTTTTCAATAAAAGGGACATGATCCACAATCCCTACCCTCTGCTTCCTGTACTCTTGTAGCTCATATGCCCTGCACGCCATTTCTCTCTAAGCTTATAGGGCAACTTGAGGGCAATGCTTCTCATGTTAGACACCGTGTCCAGCTCCTCCATATACTTCATATCCTCCATAGCATTACAGCAGCTCCTAAGAAACATAGCATAATCCTGCAACATTTTAGAATCCTCAGACTTTATTTGAGGCCAAGAAAGAGCTTTGTCCAAATAGCCACAAGAGATCTTATATTAATTTCCAAAATTTTCCTTCAGTAATTCCTTTGCCTTTTGATAGCCTCTATCAGGTGCCATATATTCACAACTCTTCACTAGCTTTTGTGCTTGTCCCTTAGTGTACTGAATCAGAAACTGCAAGCGGTCTCCATTATTATCAGTCTTACGTTCAATCATATTTTTCAAAAGAATTAATAAATGACTGATACTCCAAAACATGACCATCAAAGACAGGAATGGTACCTTGAGGCAATGTGGCCAAAAGTTGCTGTTTCATAAGCATCCTTGTTAACTCACTTTGATTCTCCATAATTTCTCTCATATGGTTTTCATGTAATGGACTGGGTTGATTTTGCTGCTGAGGCACAGAGCTTGCGGATGGACGGGGAGTGAAAGAATGGGTAGTTAATGACGAATGGGTAGAAGGAATGGTGATGGGGATGGTAGTGAGATGAAATGGCAAGAAAAGAACATAGTAAATAGTGAATGTCTGAAAATGACAGATAAATACCTGTTCATGGTGAAAACGCTGTTGAGGGAAATGAAAATATTTTAAAAATCAAGTCTTTAGCGGTTCAGCAACAGTTAATACAAACAGCTGGAGGTAATGTACACTGCTCAAAAAAATAAAGGGAACACTTAAACAACACAATATAACTCCAAGTAAATCAAACTTCTGTGAAATCAAACTGTCCACTTAGGAAGCAACACTGATTGACAATCAATTTCACAGCTGTTGTGCAAATGGAACAGACAACAGGTGGAAATTACTGGCGATTAGCAAGACACACTCAGTAAAGGAGTGGTTCTGCAGGTGGGACCACAGACCACTTCTCAGTACCTTTCTGCTTTCTGGCTGATGTTTTGGTCACTTTTGAATGTTGGTGGTACTTTCACACTCATGGTAGCATGAGATGGACTCTACAACCCACACAAGTGGCTCAGGTAGTGCAGCTCATCCAGGATGGCACATCAATGCGAGCTGTGGCAAGAAGGTTTGCTGTGTCTGTCAGCGTAGTGTCCAGAGGCTGGAGGCGCTACCAGGAGATGGGCCAGTACACCAGGAGACGTGGAGGAGGCTGTAGGAGGGCAACAACCCAGCAGCAGTACCGCTACCTCCGCCTTTGTGCAAGGAGGAACAGGAGGAGCACTGCCAGAGCCCTGCAAAATGACCTCCAGCAGGCCACAAATGTGCATGTGTCTGCACAAACGGTTAGAAACCGACTCCATGAGGATGGTATGAGGGCCCGACGTCCACAGATGGGGGTTGTGCTCACAGCCCAACACCGTGCAGAACGCTTGGCATTTGCCAGAGAACACCAGGATTGACAAATTCGCCACTGGCGCACTGTGATCTTCACAGATGAAAGCAGGTTCACAGTGACCACATGTGACAGACGTGACAAGAGTCTGGAGACACCGTGGAGAGCGATCTGCTGCCTGCAACATCCTTCAGCATGACCGGGTCAGTAATGGTGTGGGGTGGCATTTCTTTGGAGGGCCGCACAGCCCTCCATGTGCTCGTCAGAGGTAGCCTGACTGCCATTAGGTACCGAGATGAGATCCTCAGACCCCTTGTGAGACCATATGCTGGTGCGGTTGGCCCTGGGTTCCTCCTAATGCAGGACAATGCTAGACCTCATGTGGCTGGAGTGTGTCAGCAGTTCCTGCAAGATAAAGGCATTGAAGCTATGGACCGGCCCGCCCGTTCCCCAGACCTGAATCCGATTGAGCACATCTGGGACATCATGTCTCGCTTCATCCACCAACGTCACATTGCACCACAGACTGTCCAGGAGTTGGCGGATGCTTTAGTCCAGGTCTGGGAGGAGATCCCTCAGGAGACCATCCGCCACCTCATCAGGAGCATGCCCAGGCATTGTAGGGAGGTCATACAGGCACGTGGAGGCTGCACACAATACTGAGCCTCATTTTGACTTGTTTTAAGGACATCACATCAAAGTTGGATCAGCCTGTCGTGTGTTTTTCCACTTTAATTTTGTGTGTGACTCCAAATCCAGGCCTCCACTGGTTAATACATTTGACTTCCGTTGATGATTTTTGTGTGATTTTGTTGTCAGCACATTCAACTTTGTACAGAACAAAGTCTTCAATGAGAATATTTCATTCATTCAGATCTAGGATGTGTTATTGGAGTGTTCCCTTTATTTTTTGAGCAGCGTATTAATACAAATGTCATTTTCTAGGAAGGTACTGTCGTTATGTTAATGCTATGTAAAGAGTTAAATGTCTGTAAGATGATCTTCATCTTATCAATACATGAAAAACAGTGAAATGAGAAAAAGGGTGTAGATGTTTCCAGAGTGTTGCTTGCTATGGTGGCATGAAGCTGACTGTTCCACATTGCAAACACTGTATGTATGAATGTCCAGCACCGGGCCTTGTAGAACTTGTTCAGGTCGTTGGTGAGCTGTCAGATGCTCAGGAGAGGGAGTTTTTTTTGCCTTGTAGTTTGTAATCTCCTTAACAGTGTTTCTGTCTGTGTGAGTAAAGAAGGTATTGAAAAGTATCTCTGGATAAGGAGTACATGATTTTAATGGTACTGTGATGCTGTATCATCAGCGTAGTTATTCCTGTGTGTTATGTTGAAAACAAAAACTTAAGCTGGTTAAGTTGGTTTTGGCAAGAGTTAAATTTAATACATTTTGTATTGAACAGAGTTATTAATTCACACAAATTATATAAACCTTGCTAATATTACGTATTATCATAATGTGATGTTGGCTCACATAAGATTCAGTTGGGTCTTTTTGCCTAAATGTTTCAAATAATTCTGCATGAGCATCGCTTTTATAAATATTTAACTGGTTAGTGAGCTGTGGCACTCCTTTCACTAAACGCACAAGTTCCACTTTTTGATAAATGTGAGATACCAACTCCAAAAATTACAAGTAAATTTGTGTAACAGCCATGAGGCTGGAACGCCACACACACGTCGAACATACGCTGACTCTTGCCGCACGGGTGGCTAGTAGCGAGTACAGGTAAGCCTTTTTTCTGAATGGCTGACCCGGCGCTTTTGTACTCTAAGCTCCGCCCCAGCCTACACCAAACCCCAACCCCAGGATACATAACTAATACACACACACACACACAACACATACTGTACAGTAACAACATACATCTGGTTGCAACCCATGACAACCTTACCAGTAAGTATATGCAAATATTGCATATAAAGATCATGATCCCTCTAACAATGTTTCCCTTTCTTTACAGGACCCGCACAAGAGTGGACGCCCCTCCCTATGTCAGTGGATCTGTCCAATTAAGATAAGAGGAGCCCCAGCTCTCGCCGACATCCCCTAAAGCACGCGCATCAAAGGAAAACAGGCAAGTAACATTTTATTTCACTTAAATGTCCATACGTCTGATGGTTATACTGCCAGTCTCTAGAATGTATCAGGGCAGGTGATGAGGTGTAAAACTCACCACATCATACACCGCCCCACTTCAATGAGTTGTGACGGGACAGAAACTCGGCAGCAATGTTTTGAATCCCTTGTTTGTATTTCACTTCAAACTTTGAAGTGACAGATACCACTGTGTGATGCGCGCATTAGTGTCCTTCATGTGATGCGTCTACTGCAACGCATGATGGTCTGTCTCCAATGTAAAGGCATTGCCTAACAGATAGTACCTCAAAGAGTCCAGTGCCCATTTAATAGCCAGTGCTTCCTGCTCAACTGTGGAGTAGTTTTGCTCCCGAGGAAACAGTTTCCTGCTGATGTATAGTATTGGCATCAGCTTTTCATCTTCACTCTGGAGTAGTACTGCTCCCAGTCCGTTTTCTGATGCATCATTTTGTACTATAAAATGCTTGCTGAAATCTGTGCTACATAGAACTGGGTCTAAACCCAAGCAGCCTGTGAGGTCTTGAAAAGTTGCATCACATTCATCTGTCCACTTTACTCTTTGTTACGCTTGTTCTTTTTTGTAAGTTTGGTGAGTTTAAGCTGCCTGTTCAGCAAAGTCTGAGAGGAATCGATGGTACCACCCAACTAGTCCCAGGAATGACCTCACCCTCCTCTTGATTGTGGAAACCAGGCATCCTTTGATGGACTCCACCTTGTCAACTTGTGACCTGATAACTCCATCCCCAAGTATATAACCAAGATAGGACACATCCTTCTGTGCAAGGTAAAATTTTGTGGAATTATGTGTCAAACATGTGGCACTGATCTTCTATAGCTTCTATATTCTCGTCCAGATAAGCCCCCACAAACTCGTCTGTCCCTTTCAACACTTCATCCATGAGGCGCTGGAAGGTTGCTCCCGCCCCATGCAACTCAAATGACATAACCAGAAAATGGTGTAGTTCATTAGGTACAGGAAATGCAGTCAATTCTTTGGCTGCCGGGCACAGTGGTACCTGCCAGTAGCCTTTGCATAAGTCCAGAGTAGACAAAAACTTTCCAGGCCTCACTTCATCTGCTCTAGGCATTGGATAGGGGTCAAATGCTGAAACAGAGTTGAGCCCTCGAGAAATCTACACAGAACCTCAACTCACCATCTTTTCTTGGTACAACTGGGCAGCACCACTTACTGGCTCTTGAAGGGCTCAGTGATTCCCATCTGCAGCATCTTTTTCACCTCCTCCTTAAAGGTGGGGATCAGCTGTGCAGGGACTCGGCAGTTAGTCTGTCTAATGGGCTCGTCTTTCAGCAGTTTGATGTTGTGTTGACCCACCATGGCTTGCAATTGGTATGAGCTCAGGTGGTTCAAGTCCAGTGTCGCTGTGTTGTGCTCACTGCCAGAAGGGAAGTAGCAAGCAAGCAAAATTTATTTATATAGCGCTTTTTACAACAGGTGTTGTCACAAAGCAGCTTTACAGAACAATCAGTATTACAGAGAGAAGAGAAAAGAAGAAAAAAAATCCGGGTCCGAGCCCCCATGAGCAAGCCAGCGGCGACGGTGGCAAGGAAAAACTCCCTGAAAGAGGAAGAAACCTTGAGAGGAACCAAGACTCAGAAGGGGAACCCGTCCTCCTATGGTCGACACCGGATAGCAAACATTATTAGTATGAAGTATTATAGTAAAGTGGGAAAAGAAAGATCTGAGGGTGAGGACTGCACAGCGCTGTACAGCAAGAAGCTCAGTGGTGGTCAAACCGGTCCAGAAGGCTGGTGAGCAGCGGCACCAATCAAGGCAGTAGAGGCAACAGCATCAGACGCACAGGATGGGCAGCTGATCAGCTCGGCAGAGAAAGGAAAGAAAAAAACAGTACTGTAAAGAGTGGCTGACCACAGAGTCAGTTCTGTAAAGAGTGGCTGACCACAGATTACAGTAAAACAGAGCAGTGGAGACTCCAGCAGGTCTAGACCTGACAGGGAAGACTAGTCACCAAATGCTTGACTGTACAAATAAGTTTTTAGCCTAGACTTAAAGATTGAGGCTGTGTCTGAATCCCGAACATTAGCAGGAAGATTATTCCAGAGCTGGGGGGCTTTGTATGAGAAAGCTCTCCCCCCTGATGTAACTTTATTAATTCTAGGTACCAGTAGTAAGCCAGCACCTTGTGAGCTAAGTAGGCGTGATGGTTCATAGTGGGAGAGGAGCTCACTCAGGTACTGAGGGGCGAGCCCGTTTAGAGCTTTATATGTCAGTAATATAGTTTTATAATCAATGCAAAATTTAACTGGTAACCAGTGCAGGGCTGATAAAACTGGACTAATATGGTCAAACTTCCTAGTTCTTGTGAGGACTCTGGCTGCAGCGTTCTGGACCAACTGAAGCTTGTTAAGGCTTTTGCTGGGACATCCAGACAGCAGGGCATTACAATAATCTAGCCTTGAAGTGATAAATGCATGAACTAGCTTTTCTGCATCCTGTAGAGATAATGCATTTCTTAATTTAGCAATATTGCGGTGATGCAGGAAAGCTGTTCTAGTGATATTAGTTATATGTGTGTCGAAGGACAGATCAGCGTCTATCATGACACCAAGATTTTTAACAGATAAGCTTGATGAAACTGAGAGATTGTTAAGTTTTAGTGTTGAGTTAGACAGTTTGTTTCTGGCTAATTTTGAACCAAGAAGCAGGACCTCTGTTTTATCTGAGTTAAGTAGCAGAAAATTATTTGACATCCAATCTTTTGTGTCTTTTATACAGTCCTCAATCTTGCCAAGTTTAATTTTATCATCTGGTTTGCTTGATATATATAACTGGGTGTCATCGGCATAACAGTGGAAATTTATGCCGTGTTTACTGATAATGGTGCCTAGTGGTAGCATATATATTGTAAATAATATAGGTCCTAAAACAGAGCCTTGTGGAACACCATACATTACTTTTGCACGAACAGATGATTCACCCTTTACATTAACAAACTGATATCGATCGGTGGGGTAGGACCTGAACCAGGAAAGAGCTGTTCCTGTTACCCCTACAAGGTTTTCTAGTCTATCTAGTAGGATAGCGTGGTCTATTGTGTCAAATGCTGCACTAAGGTCAAGGAGGACTAACAACGACACATTTCCTTGGTCCGTGAATAATAGAAGATCATTTATAATTTTTACTAATGCTGTTTCTGTACTATGATGTGGCCTAAAACCAGACTGAAATTTTTCATGTAGATTATTCCTATGCAAATAAGGGCTTAATTGTTTTGCTACCACTTTTTCCAGGATCTTAGATATAAAGGGGAGATTTGAGATGGGTCTATAATTTGATAGTTCACAGGGATCGAGGTTAGCTTTCTTAATCAGCGGTATACAGAATAGCAGAATACAGGTCGATGGTTTTGCAGAAGAGACTATATTGACTAGTTCATTTTCTTGGAGTAATGTAAACGATTCCAGCCTATCTGGAGTGACTCTAATATTCTCAGGGTCTAGACTGGAATTATAAGCCAGCAGGTTTGTGGAGTTTAACTGTGTGTTCAGAATTTTCTGTCTAATTTTTTCGATTTTATCACTAAAGAAATTCATAAAATCATTGCTGCTATAGGCTGATGGCATCTGGGGTTCAGTGACTCTTTTGTTAGTTTAGAAATTGTGCTAAATAGTAGTCTGGGATTGTTCTTATTGTTTTCTATGAGAGAGGAGAGATAGGCTGAACGTGCTGCAGTAAGAGCTCTTCTATAGTCTATAAGGCTCTCCTTCCAGGCGGACTGGAACACTTCTAATTTAGTCAGACGCCATTTTCGCTCTAGTTGCCTGGCCGTCTGTTTTAGAGTTCGAGTGTGATCGTTATACCACGGGGCGAGTTTTTTCTGCCGTACTATTTTGCTTTTTAATGGAGCTACACTGTCTAACGTAGATCGAAGAGTATCCTCTAGGAATTTGGTCATAATATCTAATTCAGTAGGATCAGATGGACAGCTGACTGAAGTTGATAACTGCGGGAGGTTTCTGATAAAGCTGTCAGCTGTGGAGGAAGTTATAGTCCTCTTAACCTGATAGCATGGTGATGAGCGCACATTACCACTAAACTGGATTTTGTATCAGATTAAGTAATGGTCTGAGACGGCTGCGCTCTGGGGGAGAATGGCTAAGTTATCTATGTCTACACCAAAGTTCAGTATTAAGTCTAGAGTGTGGTTGATGTGGTGTGTGGGCCATTTTATAATTTGGGTGAATCCCATGGAGTCTATGATAGATATGAATGCCTTACTTAGTGTGTCGTGAGGGTTGTCGATGTGGATATTAAAATCTCCGACAATTAATATTTTACTTGAAAACGTTATTAGGCTTGATAGAAACTCAGAGAATTCTTGTAAGAACTGAGAATATGGACCGGGTGGCCTGTAAATTGTGATTAATAGAAATGAATGTTTTTGTTCCTTGCTCAAGTACTGTTCATTGCACTCCTCCTCCTCTTCGACTGCTCGCAACCACAGTTGCTCTGCTGTCTCTTGCTCCCATTCTCTCCACTGACCGAGCATGTTGATGTGAAAGGACTGCTTGGTCTTCTTACAGTCAGGATGTGAGAGTTCATAGGTGGTCTGGTTCACTTGGTGGATGACTTCATTTGGGCCGTGCCACTTCGCCAGCAAGCTTTACATTTACATTTAAAGCATTTAGCAGAAGCTGTTATCCAGAACAACTTACAAAAAGTGCTTTGTCTATTTAGAGAAAGTATCTTTACTAGTTACCATAGGCTAGAGAGAAGGCTAGTCCTGAGCTCAGATACTGCTAGAAACAAAAGTCCATGGTGATAACCAGAGAAAAAGAAACAGAGTTAAACACAGTGCTGTGCAATACATTTCAATAAGTGCAGAACAGTACATTACAATGAATACTTAACTCAGTGCTCATTTAAGTGCTGCATAAAGACATGTGTTTTGAGTCTGCATTTGAAGACCACTAGAGACTCTACTTTTCAGACAGCCAGTGGGAGAAAAGTCTAGATTCTTATCTTCCATGTCTCAAAGAGCTCGTCGTACAGTTCATGGTTTGACTATTGCCATCAAATAGGGAGAGGCTGGTCCATTTTTGGCAGTGTAGGCAAGCATCAGGGTTTTAAATCTGATGTGTGAAGCTACAGGAAGTGAAGGGAGAGCAGCAGTGGGGTAATGTGGCTGAACTTAGGAAGATTAAAGACAAGCCGTGCTGCTGCATTCTGGATGAGTTGCAGAAGGTTGATAGCCTGTATAGGAAGACCAGCAAAGATCAAGTTGTAGTAAGTCAAGCCTTGAGATGACAGGATGCTGAATGAGCATCTGGGTTGCCTCTTGAATGAGGAAGGGTCGGATCCTCCGGATGTTGTACAGGAGAAACCTGCATGACCAAGTTAGGTTCGCAGTGTGAGCTGAGAATAACTGGCCATCCAAAATCACACCAAGACTTGCCTCTTCAGATGGAACAGTCAGAGAGTTCTCAAATGAGATGGCAAGATCATGATGAGGACCTGTATTTGCAGGGATGAATAGCAGCTCAGTCTTGCTGGGATTGAGCTTCAGGTGCTGAGCTGCCATCCATGAAAACATGTCAGTCAGACGTATGAAATGCAACTGGAAACTCGTGTGTCAGAAGGTGAGAAAGAAAACAGTTGGTAAGGTTGTTTCAGAAGTTGGTAGTAGCACTAACGCCTTCTCACCTGGCTTAAGCTTCCTGTTCCTTGACACTTTGTCATACCAGTTCTTCTGGTACTGCTGCGCTTGCTCCAGGTTCTCCTTCACTGTTGCATTCACACTTGCCATTTTTTCATGCACATGGAAAAGGATGTTGAGTCTTTTTTCAGTGTCTTGTTCCTCCCAGGCTTCTTTCAAGATGTCAAGTGGCTCTTGCACCTCTCTTCAATAAATCAAATTGATCTGTGAGAAATCTGATGATGCTTGAGGCAATTCTTGGTATGTGAACAGGATGAAGGGAAGCCAGGTGTCCCAGTCAGAACCTGTGTCGCACACAAATTTTCTGAGGAGTGTTTTCAGGCTCTTGTTAATGCGCTCTATCAACCCATTTGTCTGAGGATGGTACAAGGTGGTTTTGATGCCATGAATACCTAATAATTTAAAAGCATCTTTAAACTGCTTTGAGGTGAAATTAGTACCTTGATCTGTTATCATTTCTCTGGGAACCCCTAGCTTTGAGATAAACTGAACACTAGTTACCATGTTTTCACCTTTTTAAGTTCGAAAGCCTCAGGATATCTGGTTGCACAATCACAAAGCTCTAAAATGTATCTGTTATCAGTTCTGCTACAGGAAAGTGGACCTACTATTTCCATTGCAATGCACAAGAACGGTTCTTCCACAATAAGGAGATTTATTAAAGGTGCTCCATCAGATTTTTAAATGGGTGCTGTAAGCTGATATTCTGGGCATGACTTGCAGTAAATTTAAACATGTAGGCACTGCCCTGGCCAATAAAATCTGGTGGATATGCAATTCATGGTTTTTGCATTCCCCATATGACCTGCCCATGGCTCAGAGTGTCCAAGCTTTAACACCTCAGTTTTGCCATTGCCATTGCCAAAAGCCCAAACATTACCAGTAAAGATACATTGATAATGTCCTGAGATTTGTGTGTAAAACCACTAATGCATTCAGTTTATCGTTTTAAATCAGTCAGATGTTTACACATGGTTGTATTTAATATTTTTCTGTTAGGTCTCCAACTAAGTAAATAGTGTTGATGTTAAGACTGTCTTATATTTTTGTTGCTTTTTGTCATTGAATTTTGTATTTTTTTATTTTAATTTTATCTTCTTTTTCTCTGTCTTTCAGGAAGTTATATCATCCTGTTGCACGTCTTCTGTTGCTCCTACTGTTCCCCTGCCTTCACAGATCAAATTTACCTTCAAAAACAGAGCAGGAGGTTCTACCAAAAGGAATTTATCAGACTGCAGAAATCTGGACTAAATAAATGGCGTGCAGAAGACAAAAGCAGAAAAATACATACAAAGATAGAAGTCATCATTGCTCAGAATGTGGAAAGCGTTTTACTCAAATGGGTAATCTCACAGCACACCAGCGCATTCACACAGGAGAGAAACCGTATCAGTGCTCTGAGTGTGGGTCTAGTTTTACGCAGCTGAGTACTTTCAATGCACACCAGCACATTCACACAGGAGAGAAGCCATATCAGTGTTCAGAGTGTGGGAAAACTTTTACTCAACTGAGTTCTCTCAAAAGACACCAGCACATTCACACAGGAGAGAAACCGTATCACTGCTCAGACTGTGGGAAGAGTTTTGGTCAACTCTTTGCTCTCAAAACACACCAGCGCAATCACACAGGAGAGAAACCGTATGAATGCTCAGAGTGTGGAAAGACTTTTAGTCAGCCGATTTTTCTCAGTCTTCACCAGCGTGTTCACACAAGAGACAGCCTGTACTACTGTTCAGAGTGTGGAAAGACTTTTGTTACCCACACTGAAATCAGAGTACACCAGCGCATTCATGCAGGAGAGAAACCGTATCAGTGCTCAGAGTGTGGAAAGAGTTTTACTCAACTGGGTACTTTGAAAACACACAAACTCATTCACACTGGAGAGAAACCATATCACTGTTCTGAATGTGGGAAGAGTTTTAATCTAAAGAATCACCTCCAAATGCACCAGCGCATTCATACTGGTGAGAAACCGTATCAGTGCTCAGAATGTGGAAAGAGTTTTATTCAACAGAGTAATCTCAAAACACACCAGCGCATTCACACTGGAGAGAAGCCATATCGCTGTTCTGAATGTGAGAAGAGTTTTAATCTAAAGAGTCATCTCCAAGTACATCAGCGCATTCACACTGGCAGGAAACCATATCAGTGCTCAAAGTGTAGAAAGAGTTTTAGTCATCAGAGTACTCTCAAAACACACCAGCGAATCCACACTGGTGAGAAACCATATCAGTGCTCAATGTGTGGACACAGTTTTAGTCACCAGAGTACTCTCAAAACACACCTGCGCATTCACACCGGTGAGAAACCGTATCAGTGCTCAGCGTGTGGAAACAGTTTTAGTCACCGGGGCTCTCTCAAAACGCACCAGCATATTCACATGAGAGACACTTTATGAATGCTGAGACTGTGGAAAGAGTTTTTACAGTCAGACTAATCTCCCAAGACACAAGTGTGTTCAGACTGGAGGCAAACCTTAAAACTGCTCAGGCTGGAAGGAGCTGTACTGAAGGAATTTAAAGAGACAAATGGTTTAATGCAAGAAAGTTTCTTCCAGAAACTGCCAATAGCATTCACAGTTGGTTTTCAGTCCATCTGTAACCACAGCCTTCTGTGTTTAAACTGCCTTAATAGACAGATCTAGTCTATCATACAAAACTATTTCCAAAGCATAAATAACCCATTGGACAGTCCAGCAGTGGTTAAGAAATTATCTACTATGTTAGACCCTGACAGAAGTACACACTCCATAAATCAAATCTTTATAGTGGAGTGGCTATCTCAGACATGTCAAACTGGGTTTCCTCCAGGCCACAGCTCTGCTGGGATTAGCATGCTCCCCTTGCCTAATTCTCTGAGTTCAGTTTATAATGGCCTTGCTGATGAGCTGAATTGGGTGAGTTTAATGATGAAGGGTATAAAGACAAGAATCTAAAAAGTGGGGTAGAGCTAGAATGTCAAATCAAAAACCAAGTACTGTTTTCTTTACCAGACTAAAACCATCAATGTGGTAATCAACATCATCCTATGAGGGTGCTTCTAAGCAGCTCGTATGGGGAGACTGGTCAGAAATTAGCAAATGAAGAATACAGATGCATACAGGGAGGTTTTTAATGAAATCTACCTCAGAGTGCACACAACCTTGGACTGGGACAAGTTCACTTTTCAGAATGACAAAGAACTGAATCTCACAACCAAGATGATGCTGGAGTATCTTATAAACTTAGTGTATCTTGGATCTTGAACTCCAGAGAACATCTTTTGTGACAACTGCTGAGGGCAGTTTATCATCCAGTTTGACTGTTGTATGTAAAAATAATTAAAATGAAATATGTCTAAGGGAGAATAGTAGTTCATAACTGAGATTTTCCAGTTTTTTGGCAGGTTTTAGGCACTCTGTAGAATGTGCTGACTGTAGAAGGCATTTTCTGTTAAGAAAGCATTACTCATATATGAGATATTACCAGTTCATTGGTGCAGTTTAAGTTTATTTTATCTCTGACCCTGTTGAAGAGTTCTTAACCTCAATAACTCAATTTACATTGTCCTCATAGTTAACATTGCCTTACCTAACCTACATTACCTTAACAGCGGCTTGTTAACATTAAGGTTTTCCAGCTGCAGGATGTTTGGCTATGTTTTAAATTAGAATACGATATCTGGTACAGAAGTCTTCTGGACAATTTGTCACAGTCGAAATTTTGCTACTATTTATTTATAAACTTCTTCAAAGGTACTGTCTCAAGGGTGAAGACATTGCAACGATTGATTGGCAGTCCTGGCAATATGTCATCTGTGAGGTATACAGTCACCTCATCCTTTCCTACTGTCATGGATTCTCAGGTGCATTTCTGCCCTTTTCTTGCTGTGGTTGTTTAACCTCTCTCCCTTGTTACATGGGCTCTTCAGTATGATTTTGATTTGGTTCTTTGTTTCTGCCCTCCTGTTTTTTGTCTGGCCTGATGGCCCAGGTCAAACAGTGCTACAGAGTGCTCCAGAGGGCATCACTGAGCTAGAGCATGGCCAAGATTCCACACCCTCTAGTGCACCTGCATCAATTCACTAGCTCCCAAGATACTCCACAACTGTTGTGCCGCTCTTAGCAGCCTCTATGGTGGTGGCTCACAAAGTTACCTGGTCTGTGGTGGCTCCTCTAGCTGCATCCCATGGGTTGGCAACCATAACTGGAGTTGATTGCTGTTCTCATGCATTCACTCAGGTGTGTTGGCAGTGAAGCAGAGGGGCACCAATATCTCAGGGTGTCCTCATGTCTTACCTTCTAGCTCTGCCTTTTAGTGAGGTTATAATGACTCTACCTGCCAGAGTCTCTGCTGCCCTCTGTTAACACTGTACTGTAACTGGCCGCTCCTAACAGAGCTGTCTGTTTCTTTGCCGAGCTAAAAAAAAAAGCTGCCCATCTTGTGCGATCAGATGTTCATCTGCCTGCTGAGGTTCCTCTATTCGGCTGTTTTATCTATTCGGCAGTGTAGATCTGTCCTTCACTACTTCACATACCTTATAATCCCCTTTGTTGGCGCTAATGCAGTTAAAAATATTAGAAAACAGCAGCACTGACTCGGTGCAGGACAGAGACTGGTCTGTACACAAATATAATAACACAATACTTTTGATTTTCATTATGAAAGGTTCAGCGTGCTAGACTTCTTAAGGACTTTAATTTCTGGGTTAAAGATGCTAACAGCTAATGATAAAAGCTGGCAGTGAGCTGTTGTCTCTCAGCAACTTTACTGACCTATCGCTGGCCTTCAACGTGTGTCCAAAATGTGATTTGGTCGTCTCCATGTTTAGTGTATATTTCTCGATATTTTGTGTATATTTAATATATTTCAATTAGTTTTTTATATTTTACTTGTACTTGTTTACTGTCTGCAGCGTGCGTATCTGAGCCTCACCACCAGCATTTCAATGTGTAAATGTCCGTGCAACTGACAAAGAACCGCGAAACTCGGTTGCAGGTTCATTCATCACAACTCAATCTTCTAATGCACTGACTGATGAGACCGCACAGAGCAGAGAAGTTCAGCTTCAGACGCAGCCTGCTGTCTCCAGTATTGCTGGTGGTAACTAACACATCACATCACAGCCTGTTTTTTTATCAAAAAAGAAATTAAAATTAAAACAATAAAATGTAAATGCAAACCTCTTTCGCCATTTCTTTTTCCAAACATCTTCGCAAATCCTGACAAAATTGAAAATGAAATGAAACACAGACATTTACAATTTCATTACTGACATGAGCAAGAGTCATTTGTGGATAAAATAAAAATACGTTTTAAACTATTTGTCATTTCTTTTTATTCGTTATTCTGGTTTTTCATGGCCAAATCTAAAATGAAAAAGCTAACAGAGACAAGAAAATCCTGGCTTTGTTTTTTCTTCATGAAACGCAGAAAATGTGTCAAAACTAAAATCAGAATCCAAAGTTTACTTTCTTATTTCTCTTCACAGCGATCGGCTGCATTTCTGACTAAATTAAAGTGAAGAGCGACGGATCTGCAGGAAAGCGCCCGCCTGGGATTCTGTCTTTAATGAGTGAACATAGCGCCGCCTGCTGGACACAGACTCACTTTTCACTTCCGACTTTTCTTTTTCTGTCTGACCGACATGTAAATATATGTTAATTGGCACTGGGCGGGGCTACGGGGTGCGTTTAGGATATCCTGAGACGTCAGTCTGAACGGCCTCATTCCTGAAGGTGAACGACTTCGCCAGAGTGAAGCTCGGATTTTTTCTCTGTTAAACTTTTTATTTCAGATTTGGCCAAGAAAAAACAGCAAAACGAATAAACGCAAATAACAAATAACTGTTTATTGAGTTTATTGTGTTTTGTCACAAATGACTCGTGCTCATGTGAATAATGAAATTGCAAATGTCGGATTTTCATTTTGGCAGGATATTTGTGCAAATGTTTGGCAAAAAAATGGCAAAAAGAGGATTTAATTTCAATTACATTTTAATTTTTGGCTGGATTTTCCTCCCTTAGTTTCAGACACTATTCTAGCGTCACTGTGTTCTGTGGTTGCTATGGTGATGTGAAAGCCTTTGGACGGACCAATGAGCGAGCTGCTGCTGTAACTACAAGCCCTCAGCGGTGGAGAAGGCGGGCTTTACCGGAATACGGGCGGGATAAAAACAGCTGGAGTCCCAGCGTGAATCCCCGTGCAGCCCAGGTGGGGGTGCTAGGTCTGTGACTGTGCTTCTCTGAAGATAATAAAGGGGCGAAGAAGAAGAAGAGCGAGCGCAGCGGAAGCTGTTCTGATGTAGGTAGGGGGGCTAATACTTTATCACACCGCTCCTGGTGTTTATCCCGTGATCGTGTGATGAACGGCCGTGAAGATTTAGGCCAGTGTGGACCTGAATCGGCTGAATGTATAAGTGTGGAAACAGCAGCTGGTCTAGGGCGATGGTGAACATCTGGTAGATGGAGAGATGATGAAGAGGAGATGGAGAGGTGATGAAGAGGAGATGGAGAGGTGATGAAGAGGTGATGATAGAAACTCCAGCAGGTTTCTGAGGTGGCGACTGAAGGTGAGAGCAGAGCTGTTCAGGATCAGGATGGTCTGGTGATGGAAACCGTCCTGGAAGCTCCTGAAACCATCCTGGATGGTCCTGGATCTCCCCCTCGCTCTCCAGCAGACCGTGATGAGGCGAGGTTTCCTGAATCTTCCATTTGGAGCAAAGCATCCTAAAGAGTTTAATAAATCCTGAAATCACTGGAAAGATTTGCCACTGCCACAGAAAAGAGGTGAGAATTTCTGTCTTTTGTATGACTTCTTTGTTCATTTGGCGCAGTGTGATAAGATTTTGTACATAGTTCATTATAATTTCTGCATATTATGTATTATAATGTTAAGTGGTCGAGTGACGCTTTCTGAAGCTTTAAACCAAATGATTCACTGTTATGTAGTGGTCAGGGTGCCACCTGCTGGTCAAATGAGTGTATGTGCATCACAAAACCAAATTGTTGCATATTTTCATTATTATTGTTGTTGTTTTTGTTGATGATGAGGATGTCATGTTGAATTTGTAAACATGATGTAGACCCCAATAAAGTAGTACAAATTCAGAAGATACAGAATTTGAATGGCAGCCAGTGGATTGTTGATAATTCTGGAGTGCTTTTGTAAAACTTTCTAATTCTTGTAAATACTCAGGCTGCACGATTCTGGACCACCTGAAGCGTGTTTAGGCTTTTATTAGAACATCTGGACAGCAGGCAATTACAGTAATGTAATTTCAATATAATAAAGGCCTGAACTTTTTTTCTTCACGCAAGGATAGCATGTTTCTTAACTAAGCAATATTTTGAACTGCAGTAATGGTACTTATATATACAAAAGACAGGTCAGAATTAGTCATGGCACCAAAGTATTTCACAGTATTTTACTTGAGGAAGCAGAGAAGGTATCAAGATTCATTGTTAAATCAGACAGTTTGCTTTGCACCAAGAAGAACTTCTGTTTTGTCAGATTTCAATGGATGGATCATTCTTGACTTCCGATATTTTGCCTGTCATACACAATTTTGTTAAGTATATCATTTGGTTTGGTCGATAAATGCAACTGTGTATTATTGGCATAGCAGTGGAAGTTTAAGCCATGTTTAAGGATAACAGTACCTAATGGCAGCTTATATAATGTAAGCAGTAGAAGCCCTACAACAGAACCGTGTGGGATGCCCTAAATTATTTTAGAGTGTACAGATGGCACTTCAGTGGCAAATTTAAAAGGAATTAATCAGGTAAATTCTGAAGAAAGAAAGGGCTATTCCTCACCCCAACAAGGTTTTCTAACCTGTTTCATTGGATAGTGTGGTGTATGGTGTCAAATCCCACACTGAGTTCAACAGCAGAATTAGATTAGCAGTTGGATGCCCTGTTTGTTTTGTTTGAGAATTTGACATTATTATTTTTATTTAAACATTAGCCAATTTTAGGATAGGTGTACAATACTTAAATATTTTTGACACTTTGCTGCTATTGATGTTGAATTCTGAAATAGTTTCTTTTTCTTTTTTAGAAAGGACTGAAGTCCTGTTGCACATGCTGCTCCTTGTATCTGTTTCTGGGCACAGTTCCACCCCAAGAGGAATGTCACACCCCTGAAATCACAAATTGTCAGATCAAATCTGACAATATGGCAGCAAGAACAAGATCTGGTAGTCTGCAGAAGTTCTCAGGAACTCAATGTAAGACCACATCTTGCAGACGAATCCCACAAAATACTGCGAGAGAGAGAGAGCACTACTGCTCCGAGTGTGGGAGAAGTTTTACTCTGCTGAGTTCCCTTCGAGTCCACCACCGCATTCACACCGGAGAGAAACCGTTTCACTGTTCAGAGTGTGGGAAGAGTTTTAATCAGGGGAGTCATCTCCGAACACACCAACGCATTCACACCGGAGAGAAACCGCATCAGTGCTCAGTGTGTGGAAAACGTTTTAGTCGGCCCAGAGATCTCCAGCAACACCAACGCATACACACAGGAGAGAAACCGTACCACTGCTCAGACTGTGGGAGGAATTTTACCGTACTGAATCATCTCCAGAAACATCAGCGCATTCACACTGGAGCGAAACCGTACTACTGCTCAGATTGCGGGCAATTTTTCAGACATACATTTACTTTAAATAGACACAAGTGCAGTAAGAAGGAGGTGATGGTTCATGACACAAATTTGTCAAATGAAAAAACTTGATTTTCATTCAGGCTCTCAGCAGTGACCAGAAGATAATTTTCATTTTTCTTCAGTTTCTTTTTGAACATTCATCTATATTAAATTTTACATGCATTATATTTTAAGACACAAAGAAAATAAGTGAAATAAATGATTGCAGAGGATGCCTGTCAATATTAGATCTTCTATCTTTAGAAGAGGGTGTTCACCATAAATGACACTTTCCCAAAAACATTTATTTTAATAAAGCAATGGATATAACAACAAATGGGATATATTAGAAAAGCTGAGGCTGTTTTTAAGTTGATTCTTCATTACAGGTGGACTTGGGGGGACTACGGAGTTTAAACTCTAATGATAATAATAGACCTTTTATACAGATTGCAGGGTCTGTGTTTTTGGTTCATGTTTTTCTTCACCTAATTGTTTGACTAAATGACCTTAATATGTGTTTATAATGGTCAATTTTATAGTTATTAGCTTGAGTTTTATACCTTGTCATTCACCATGAATAAAGCATATATTGCATTGTCTTTAAAAGCCCCAGAGAGTTCAAATCTGTGTTTTCTTTCTAAGTAGGTTACTCTTGGTCTTGTGGTGGTCATAATCTTTGGTCACATGTGCGTAAGCAGTAAGGTCACCCATCACAGTGCTAATGTGTCTTGTCCTGCCCGCACAGCCTTAAATAACTACATCCTCTTTGAAGAGGGGTACACAACTCCAGTCCTGGAGAGTCGCCATCCAGCACATTTGGTAGTTGCCCTACCCACTAAACTTGGTAATAAACATGATGTAATCAGGTGTGTTTGAGGAGGTAATCACCAAACTGTGAAGGACACCAGCCCGCCAGGACCAGAGTTGTGCAACCTTGCATTAGAGAACTTTGCTGAGAAAAAACGTCCATCTGTTTGGTTGTATGTCCAGTCAGTAATGCCATCATTGCCTTGATGAGCGTTCTCCAATAAAGTTAAGAACATTCTTGGAGGCATCGCCATATAAAAGGTATCAGTATTCTTAGTGAGTGTGTTTAGTTCTGCTTCAGTGTTGTATTGTGGGCTGTCAGTCGTGAGCACACAGCAGAATATTAGAACTACACCTACACACTATTCAGATACACCTGATAAGCCATTTCTGTCTTGGTTTTACAAGACAATGTTCCCTTTGAGCTGCGAGACTCAACCTCTGTATCCCGCTCTTCTAAATGGCAACCAAAAGTACACTGTGGACACCTGTCAGCCTTGAAATTGTCTAGTAATGTTTTATTTCTCAGAAGTTTGGTGACATGCCAACACAGACCAGGTTTGTGGAATTAAGTCTTTGTTGATGTTATTCAAGCCTTGAAACTGTCAGTTGCAGATGCCACGTACAAGTGCATGACGAATTTAAGATTAAAGTGGCTTAATAAGAAGTTAAGACACCACAATTTAGCATAACAGCTTCAGCGCCCCTTGACCGTTCTGGAGCTGTCCTGGGGGCTTACACCACACCACTGATGGTGTCTTGATGATGGTCCCCCTTTAGTATTCAGTTAAATTAAAGGGGAACTCCACTGATTTTTCCACAAAAAAATTCTGCATAATTTAGTGTTTAAGATGTAATCAGAGAGATTCAGAGTGGTTTGGTGTGAAATGGTTCAGACGTCTTTACAGTGGTGGTGATAGGAACCAGGGGTCGCCATGACTACAACACAGATATAGACACTTTATTTACCATCCAGAACCACCAGAGAACCTACACGAGTCTTCTGAGTTTATATGGAATGTTGATGTTGGAAAATTTAAAATACATTTATTTGGGGACTATTTTGACATAAAATGTGCATATACTCCTTTAACATGAATGGAACAGAACAATATATTTTAATGAAAAATCTTCTCAAAATTGTTCCAAAACAGCGCCTCAGTCATGAGACAGTGTATTCATAATCATTTCATGTAGGAACTTTCTCTGAGGGAGATTTTAGAGGTGGACATCTGGTTCCCATCACCACCAATGTGAACAAATCCTTTACATCGTAGTGATTGAATTCCCCTTTAAAATCTGGTGACTGTGAAGATCATAGTGCAGAGGTCACTTATAGGCAGACCGCGGTGCAAGTCCTGACCCAGACGCTGTCCTATGCAGACCGGGGCCTATACCCTCATAGACCATGAAGAATGATTTAATTTCAATATGGTGGTCCTATTTTATTCGCCATAACTTTTCTAGCAGTTACGGTATGGCTTTAGCACCAGGGAGATACACAGGGGGTTGCACGAGGCAAGACAGAGCAGTTGGAGAAGAAAGTGAGCCAGAACACATTCAGTTGTTGACTACATAAGGTGTTGTTATAACTACTGGGCTACTTCAGTAAACAGTATATATCACGGTATAATAGTGCAAGTTAGACATTATGATGTTTTGGACCTTTGCTTGAAGAAATTTTCTTTGACTAGACCTTATTGAATTTTAGGTGTTCAGAGACCCTTAATGCCCTGTTGATGGGGATGATGTTCACGTCATGCCAGGTCATGAAAGTCCTGGAGAAACTAATGTAGTCCCCCTTGCGGATTGCTTATCAACAGCAGGTTGGCGTGGACAATGCTGTTATTTATCCTATGTTATTTTTCCCATTTGGACCAGAACATTTGGATAAAATGCAGATGGATAAGTCCAAGACCCCAGTAGGTGCAGTTGGGAACCTGCCTGTCAGACCATCTGGTCAGCAGCATTGAAGCACCTCAGGGAACTGTGTTCTCCCCCTTCAGTTTCACCCTGTACACGACGGACTTCCAATACAGGTCGGACCTCTGCCACCTTCAGAAATGTTCTGATGACTCTGTGGTTATTGGGTGCATTAGGGATGGGCAGGGAGAGTAAAGGAACCTTGTGGAAACCTTTCTTGAGTGGTGTACGAGGAAACACCTGATTCTGAATATGACCAAGACCAAGGAGATGGTGGTGGACTTCAGGAGGATGAGGACCATGATCGGTCCCGTTACTATCACAAGTCAGAAGGTAGAGCTGGTGGATACCTAAAAATATCTGGGTGTCCTGCTTGAAAACAAACTGGACTGGAGGCCCAACACAGAGGTTGTGTACAAGAAGGGTATGAACAGTCTCTACTTTCCTTTAATGTGTGCACCACTAGTCTGTTGTTGCAGGTGCTGTCGTCTTTGCAGCAGTCTCCTGGGGAGGCAGCATCAGAGGGGCAGATGCAAAAAGGCTCAACAAACTGATCAAGAAGGCTGGTTCAGTCTTGGGCAGCTCACTGGATGAGGTGGTGGTTGAAAGGAGGTCACAATAAACTCACTGCTATCCTGAATAACACATCACACCCCCTCCATGATGTACTGGTCAGACAGCGGAGCACATTCAGCAACAGACTTCCAGCTCTGCTGTAGTGAATTACAGTACAGGAGATAATTTGTACCCACAGAGATCACACTGTACAACAACACTTTGTCACTGTGCCAGGACATTACTGTATACTGAGCCACTGACAGGACAGGCTCTCTGGACACGAACTGGACACAACATTGCATCTCTCCACTCATATTACTATGCACTGCCACTTTGTTAATGCATCCATAAATGTTATATTACACAATTGTTAACATGGGTTTTCATTACGGTACATAGTAGTTCATTCACTGTAGAAACTTGCACCATTGCATTGTCAACCACATGGTATTTATGCAAATGTGCTTCTCATTTTTGTACTTCACATTTTTATTGTTTTAGTATATTTTGTTCTATTATTTATCTTTACTTTCTATGTATGTATTTGTAAAGAGTGTACAGCAATACTTTGCTCCTGTTCATTTTGCTCTTGTTTTGCTCTTTACTGTGTTTCCTATCTATCTATCTATCTATCTATCTATCTATCTATCTATCTATCTATCTATCTATCTATCTATCTATCTATCTATCTATCTATCTGTCTTAGGATAAAAGCGGTAAGTCGGATTAACTTGTAACTATTGATTCCTTCTAAGAAGACAGGAGCACCCAAATCATGCTAAGGAAATGGCACACAGCATAACAGAGCCACTAGACCTCCTCACTGTAGGGTTCCAACATTTAGGCGGTGAAGGATGACCCATCTGACCAGATCACTGTTCTCCACATCTTTGTAGACTAGTGCTGATGTATTTTACTCCACTGACCTCTCAGATGGTCATTGGTCTTTGTAATGAGGGGTTTCTGCTGCTCTGCTGTAATGTCCCACTCTACGTAGCAGTGGACGGACTGTTCTTTCTGACATCATGCACTGATGTTTTCAGCTCACCTGAGGAACGTATGTTCTTACATTTCACACTAATACACAAGCATCACACTTACTGAATGTGCACTGTCACCACAGTTTCAAGCCATATTTACTGATGTACACTATATTTCCAAAAGTATTCACTCCCCCATCCAAATCATTGAATTCAGGTGTTCCAGTCGCTTCCACGGCCACAGGTGTATCAAGCCAAGCCCCTTTGATTGGCCGCTGTGTGGTACGCGTCCTCTAATGATGACCAACACCGCAACCAACCTGTAGTGGAGATAGGGAGCAAACGAGGGAGGAGACATACGGAAGCGAGCGAGCGAAAGAGAGAGAAAGAGAGAGAAAAAAAAAACACCAGCCAGAAAAGCTCCCTTTTCCAGACCAGACACATAACGTCATGCCAGCATAGCGTGTTTACCTAAGCAATATTTTGTGCTGCAGTAATAGTTGTATATACTATATATACTAAAATGCACTATGTTTACAAAATTATTCGCTCATCCATTCAAATCATTGAATCCTCGATCCAATCGAATCCATGGCCACAGGTGTATAAAGCCGAGCCCCTAGGCCTGCAGACTGCTTCTACAGACATTAGTGAAAGAATGGGTCGCTCTCAGGAGCTCAGTGAATTCCAGCGTGGTACCGTGATCGGATGCCACCTGTGCAGCAAGTCCAGTCATGAAATTTCCTCACTACTAAATATTACTTCTGGTGCCGGTCCCAAGCCCGGATAAATGGTGAGGGTTGCGTCAGGAAGGGCATCCGGCATAAAACTTGTGCCAAAACTATCATGCGGCTCACAAATATGATTACCGGATCGGTCGAGGCCCGGGTTAACCACGACCGCCTCCGGTGCTGTTGACGAGCAGGGTGTTACTACTGTAGGTCAAAGACCATCAAAGAGGAGAGGAGGAAGGCGGGTTAGAAGGCAGCGAGAGAGAAGGAAAGGCAGGAGTGTGGAGGGTAGAGTAGGGACTCTGAACATAGGGACAATGACTGGTAAAGGCAGAGAGCTTGCAGACATGCAGATGGAGAGAAGGAAGGTAGATATTCTGTGTGTCCAGGAGACCAGATGGAAAGGAAGCAAGGCCAGGAACATTGGAGGTGGATTCAAACTGTTCTATCATGGTGTAGAGAGGAAGAGAAATGGAGTAGGGATAATCCTAAAGGAACAGCTTGGGAAAAGTGTTCTGGATGTAAAGAGAGTGTCAGACAGGATCATGAGCCTGAAGTTAGAGGTTGATGGTGTAATTTTGAATGTGGTCAGTTCATATGCACCACAGGTTGGTTGTCAGTTAGAGGAGAAAGAGGAATTTTGGAGTAAGATGGATGAAGTGGTAGATGGTGTCCCTAGAGAGGAGAGATTAGTGATTGTTGCAGACTTCAATGGACATGTTGGTGAAGAGAACAGAGGGGATGAAGAGGTGCTGGGTGTGTATGGTGTGAAAGACCAAGAAAAAATGCGGAAGGTCAGATGGTTGTAGATTTTGCAAAGAGAATGGAAATGGCTGTGGTGAACACGTATTTTCAGAAGAGGGAAGAACACAGGGTGACATACAAGAGTGGAGGGAGGTGCACACAGGTGGATTATATCCTTAGCAGGAGATGCCACCTAAAGGAGATTGGAGATTGTAAAGTGGTACCAGGGGAAAGTGTAGCAAGGCAGCATAGGGTGGTTGTCTGTATAATGAGATTAGAAACAAAGAAGAGGAAGAGAGTGAAGACAGAGCCAAAGATTAGATGGTGGAAGCTGAAGGAGGAGGATGGTTGCAGGCAGTGTTGGAAGAAGTACTTTGAAGAACTAATGAATGAGGAAAACGAGAGAGAGAGGAGGACAACGGGGGGAGAGATAGTGGATCAGGAAGTGCAGAGAATTGGTAAGGTGGAAGTGAGGGCAGCTTTAAAAAGGATGAAGAATGGAAAGGCAGTTGGTCCAGATGACATACCGGTGGAAGTATGGAGATATTTAGGAGAGAAGGCAGTGGACTTTTTAACCAGGTTGTTTAACAAAATCCTGGAGAGTGAGAGGATGCCTGATGAGTGGAGAAGCAGTGCACTGGTCCCCATTTTTAAGAACAAGGGTGATGTGCAGAGCTGCAGTAACTACAGAGGTATAAAGTTGATGAGTCACACCATGAAGGTATGGGAAAGAGTTGTTGAAGCAAGGCTAAGGCGAGAGGTTCAGATCAGTGAGCAGCAGTTTGGTTTCATGCCCAGAAAGAGTACCACAGATGCAATATTTACAATGAGAGTGTTGGTAGAGAAGTACAGAGAAGGTCAGAAGGAGGATCTAGAGAAGGCATATGATAGGGTGCCAAGAGAGGAACTGTGGTACTGCAGGACATGTATGAGGATAGTGAGACAGTGGTGAGGTGTGCAGTTGGAGTGACAAATGTTTTCAAGGTGAAGGTGGGGTTACATCAGGGATCAGCTTTGAGCCCCTTCTTGTTTGCAATGGTGATGGAAAGGTTGACAGATGAGGTCAGGCAGGAGGCTCCATGGACCATGATGTTTGCAGATGACATTGTAATCTGTGGTGAGAGTAGAGAGCAGGTGGAAGAGAATCTGGAGAGGTGGAGGTTTGCACTGGAGAGGAGAGGAATGAAGGACAGTAGAGACAAGACGGAATACATGTGTGTGAATGAGAGGGAGGCAGGTGGAAAGGTGAAGATGCAAGGAGTAGAGGTCGTAAAGGTGGATGACTTCAAATATCTTGGGTCAACCATCCAGAGCAATGGACAGTGTAGAAAAGAGGTGAAGAAGAGGGTGCAGGCAGGATGGAGTGGGTGGAGACGGGTGTCAGGGCTGATGTGTGACAAAAGGATAGCAGCAAGAGTGAAAGGGAAGGTTTACAAGACAGTAGTGCGTCCTGCTATGATGTATGGTTTGGAGACTGTGGCTCTGTCTAAAAGACAGGAGGCTGAGCTGGAGGTGGTGGAGATGAAGATGCTGAGATTTTCGTTGGGAGTGACAAGGATGGACAAGATTAGAAATGAGCAGATCAGAGGGACAGTGAAGGTGGAGCCATTTGGAGATAAAGCCAGAGAGGCCAGGTTGAGATGGTTTGGACATCTGTTGAGGAGGAATAGTGGATATATTGGTCAAAGAATGTTGGAGATGAAGCTGCCGTGCAGAAGGAGAAGAGGTAGACCTCACAGAAGGTTTATGGATGTAGTGGAGGTGGACATGGAGATGGTTGGTGTAAAAGTAGAGGAGGCAGTGGATAGGGCAAGATGGAGGCAGATGATCCGCTGTGGCAACCCCTAAAGGGAGCAGCCGAAAGAAGAAGAAGAACTGTCAGTGGGATTATAACAAAGTGAAAGCGATTGGGAACGACAGCAACTCAGCCACAAAGTGGTCGGCCACGTAAAATGACAGAGCGGTCAGCAGATGCTGAGGGGCATAGTGCACAGAGGTCACCGACTTTCTGCATAGTCAATCACTACAGACCTCCAATCTTCATGTGGCCTTCAGATCAGCTCAAGAACAGCGTAGAGAGCTTCATGGAATGGGTTTCCATGGCCAAGCAGCTGCATCCAAGCCTTACATCACCAAGCGCAATGCAAAGTGTGGAATGCAGTGGTGTAAAGCGCCGCCACTGGACTCTAGAGCAGTGGAGACGTGTTCTCTGGAATGACCAATCACGCTTCTCCATCTGGGAATCCGATGGACGAGTCTGGGTTTGGCGGTTGCCAGGAGAATGGTACTTGTCGGACTGCATTGTGCCAAGTGTAAAGTTTGGTGGAGGGGGGATTATGGTGTGGTGGTGTTTTTCAGGAATTGGGCTCGGCCCCTTAGTTCCAGTGAAAGGAACTCTTAAAGCTTCAGCACCAAGAGATTTTGGACAATTTCATGCTCCCAACTTTGTGGGAACAGTTTGGGGACGGCCCCTTTCTTTTCCAAAATGACTGCGTACCAGTGCACAAAACAGGTCCATAAATTTACATTTACATTTACAGCATTTAGCAGACGCTCTTATCCAGAGCAATTTACAAGAAGTGCTTTGTGTACTAGAGAAAATGTCTTTGCTAGTTACCAATAGTTTAGAGAAAAAGACAGTCCTGAGCTCAGGTACTGCTAAAAACAATACTTAATTCAAAGCTCATTTAAATGCTGTGTAAAGAGATGAGTGTTCAGTCTGCATTTGAAGACAGCAAGAGATTCTGCCATTCAGACAGCCAGGGGGAGTTCATTCCACCACCTGGGAGCCAGTACATAGAACATTCTTGATGCTTTTCTTCCACACACCTTGAAGGATGGCAGGTCAAGCCAAGCTGTACTCGAAGCTCGAAGGGCTCATAGTCCAGTTCGAGATTTCACCATTGTCAGTAAAAGGAGCACAGCAGTGGGGTGATGTGGCTGAACTTGGGCAGAATGAAGACGAGCTGTGCTGCCGCATTCTGGATGAGCTGCAGAAGCTTGATGGCCTGCATGGGAAGACCAGCCAAGAGCGAGTTGCAGTAGTCAAGCCTTGAGATGACAAGAGACTGCACGAGCACCTGGGTGGCCTCTCGGAGGAGGAAGGGTCAGATCCTACGGATGTTGTACAGGAGATATCTGCATGACCGAGTCAGGTTCACGATGTGAGTCGAGAACGATAACTGGCCATCAGAGTCACACCAAGACTTCTTCAAATCAAATCAAATCAAATTTATTTATATAGCGCTTTTTACAACTGATGTTGTCACAAAGCAGCTTTACAAAAATGGGAATCACAGCACAGAGAATCAGACAAAACACTGAACATAATATACAGAATATACAGAACGCCCGTGAGCGCTGAGGCAAGGAAAAACTCCCTCAGAGCTGGAGGAGGAAGAAACCTCGGGAGGACCAAGACTCACATCTAAAGGGGGGGACCATCCTACCACTGGTCAGACAACTTATAAGTTAAACATTGAAAAGTCAATTTTACATCCACGCAGTTCTAATATATTCAGGTGTGTATAATCAACAGTGGAAACAATTAGAGTTCATATAGATTTGGATGTGATCTGTAGTGGAGAAGCTGCGTTCCAGAAACTTCCATCAGTCTGGTCAATCAGGGGGACAGGGGGACTTGAGGGTGGGACATCCATCAGTATTGGGCCGGACCGGTGGACAGTCAGTAACTCGGAGGAAGGAAAGATTTAGGAATTAGTTTAGACTGTATTTATGAAGAACAGAAAATGTAAAAAATTATCAGAGTGTGACTAATGACTCCGGCAGGTCTGAATATGACAGCCTAACTAAAGGGAGAGAGCCAGAAGGTAACATAGACACGGAGGCTCCCTGAGACACTGGCATTCACCCACTCCACCGTCCACAAACCTGAGTGACTGCATGTAGTGAGTGACAGCAGCACCAGCATCTCAGTTTACCCACAATTCACTATGTCCATGAACCCCTGGATCTGCAGCCTTATCTAAAGGGAATTAACATTAACTACCAAAAGCTAAACTAAACAAGTAAGTTTTTAGTCTAGACTTAAAGATTGAGACTGTGTCTGAGTCCCGAACATTATCGGGGAGATTATTCCAGAGTTGGGGCGCTTTATAAGAGAAAGCTCTTCCTCCTGCAGAGCTTCTCTGAATTTTGGGAACTACTAGGAAGCCAGCACCCTGTGATCTAAGTAATCGTGGTGGTTCATAATAGGAGATAAGGTCTCTCAGATACTCAGGAGCGAGCCCATGTAGGGCTTTATACGTTAACAGGAGAATTTTATAGTCTATGCGGAATTTGACTGGAAGCCAGTGAAGAGCTGATAGGACTGGACTAATATGGTCAAATTTTCTAGTTTTAGTAAGGACCCTGGCTGCAGCATTTTGAACTAGCTGAAGTTTATTTAAGTTACTGCTAGAACATCCTGACAGTAGCGCATTACAGTAGTCTAGCCTTGACGTAATGAAGGCATGTACTAATTTTTCTGCGTCATGTAAGGATAAAGCATTTCTTAGCTTGGCGATGTTACGGAGATGTAGAAAAGCTGTTTTAGTAACATTAGATATGTGTTTATCAAATGCTAGATCTGAATCTATGATAACGCCAAGATTTTTAGCTGTTTAGCTGTTCTTGCCTCTACAGACAGAACAGAGTTCTCAAATGAGATGGTGAGATCATGATGAGGCCCTGTAGTTGCAGGGATGAATATCAGCTCAGTCTTGCTAGGATTGAGCTTCAGGTGGTGAGCTGCCATTCATGAAGAGATGTCAGACAGACATGCCAAGATGCGACTGGAAACCTGTGTGTCAGAGGGAGAGAAAGAAAACATTAGTTGAGTGTCATCAGCATAACAATGATAAGATAAGCCATGAGAAGATATTACATCACCAAGAGAGCTAGTGTAAAGAGAAAAGAGAAGAGCACCCAGCACTGAGCCTTGTGGGACACCAGTGGAGAGCCTGCATGGAGAGAATGTGAACCCTCTACATGTTACCTGATAAGAGCGATCCTCCAGACAGGACTTGAACCACTTCCATGCATACCCAGTGATTCCAAGGTTGGTGAGGATGTCCAGAAGGATCATATGGTTGACTGTGTCAAAAGCTGCTGAGAGATCAAGAAGGATCAGGACAGATGATAGTTTGGCTGATCTTGCAGATTGGAGCTTCTCGGTCACTGCTGAAAGGAAAGAAAGAAGTAATACCAGTCTGTAGTTGTTGACATCAGAGCTGTCAAGCATGGGTTTCTTCAAGATGGGAAGTATTCTTGCAGTCTTGAAAGTTGATGGAACTTTGACATTAACTTTAGACATGGATGAGCCAGTTTGGTGTGGAAGAACTTGACTGGCCTGCACAGAGTCCTGATCTCAACCTGATAGAACACCTTTGGGATGAAATAGAGTGGAGCCAAGCCTTCTCATCCAACATCAGTGTCTGACCTCACAAATGTCCTTCT
Organism: Pygocentrus nattereri; assembly: GCF_015220715.1. Lineage (NCBI taxonomy): Eukaryota > Metazoa > Chordata > Actinopteri > Characiformes > Serrasalmidae > Pygocentrus > Pygocentrus nattereri. Next base: position 51,195,992 of record NC_051215.1, on the reverse strand, counting down.
GGAAGAATGGTCAAAAATTCCCATAAACACATTCCTAACCCTTGTGGAAAGCCTTCCCAGAAGAGTTGAAGCTGTTATAGCTGTAAACGGTGGGCCAACATCATATTAAACCCCATGGATTAAGAATGGGACATCACTCAATGTCATATGTGTGTGAATATTATATTACTCCAAGATACTACACAAATACTATAGATTACTAAAAGAAAGTACTAAAGAAATATTCAAAGCAAAATTATGGAAGTTACAATTTGTAACAGATAAGCAAATAGTTTTGGCAATGTAGTGTATGACACCATATAAGAGGCAAGTGAAAGGTAAGGCAAAGCAAATGTACAGCTCTCATAACTTCAGTTGGTCAGTCATTGGAAAGGAGGAAAGTCACAAAAATTACAGATATCCCAACAAGACAGTACAAGATGCCACACAGATCATTAAAGGAAAATCAATCATGCTTACAAACCCATTGTGACCTTGTGTACTGGCAACATTAGGAAATGTGTGGCAAAAAAAAGCCCCATAAAACTTAAATGGATTACAAATGCTGCCTGAATTTCATTTTTTGAACTGCGTGGCATCTTCAGAATCAGAATCAGATTTATTGACCAAGTATGTTTACACACAAGGAATTTGGTTCCAGCCATTGCTGTCTCCCTTGTGTTAAATGCAATATACAGTGTACAATAATTGACAAATAATACACAATATGCACAGTGTTAAAGCAATATACATGCTATGGACAAGTAATATACAGTGTATGTATTACTTATTATCATGATTGGCCCCAGTCATGTCCATGTGCGTTTGTTTTGGTTTTCTAGTCCTGCCCCCTCATTTCATGACTCCACCCCTGATTGTCTCCACCTGTGTTTGCACCTGTCCCTTGTTACCCTTGTATTTAAGCCCTGTGTTTTCCCCAGTCTGGTTACTGGTCTTTGTTTGAATCTCTGTCTGTGTTGTTGGTGTTATCTGCTGTGGTGTTTGTTTTGTTCTGCTTGTTCTGTTGAATTCTGTTGTCTGTCATGTCTGCCCCACGATCTCTCCGTATTGGCTACTTGAACCTAGACTGTTATGACTATGACCCTGGATTTGCCCTTAACAAATCTTGCTTATCTCAGCACGTGCGTCCGCCTCCTCGCTCCACATCACAGAAAGACCAGTCTCCAAAGGACTCAGCGAGTAAGCGAGACTCCGGTATGTGGTTGTTCCATTGGGACGAAACTCCGGCAGCTTCTACGCAGCCTGAGATCGACATGTCCCAACGCCACCAAGCCAGAGACTGCAAATCCCCTGGCGGTGAGGGAACACGGGCGTCTCGTCAGTCCTGGAGGAAGACAAAGGAGCATCCCGTCTTCGAGTTGGACGATGAGCACTCAGGTAAGCGCCCGTCTTGAGCAACACTGCAGGGAGGAGCGACCTGCAGCGCAAGACGTGGTTAGACGGATGGAGTGATCAGAAAACCCCTACTATGGTACTCGGCTCGTTCTCAAGCACCACTGCGAGATGCCTATCACTCAAGTGATCCTTGGGAATGGCCGAGTGACCCGCCGCCAGTCGCCGCGCCTCCGGACCCGCCGCCAGTCGCCGCACCTCTGGACCCGCCACCAGTCGCCACGCCTCTGGACCCGAGACACCTTCTCAGTTTACTATAATTCCCTGTGTCTATGGACCCCTGGATCTGCTGCCTTTATCTAAGGGGGAAAATTACCTACCAAAAGCTAAACTGAACAAGTGAGTTTTCAACCTAGCTTTAAAGATTGAGACTGTCTGAGTCCCAAACAGTTTCTGGAAAATCATTCCAGAGGTTGGGGGCTTTATAAGAAAAAGCTCTTCCCCCAGCTGGAGCACTTAGGAATTCTGAGGACTATTAATAAGCCAGCACTCTGTGCTCTGAGTGGTCGTGATGGCTCATAATGAGAAACAAGGTCTTGTAAGTACTCAGGAGCAAGACCCTGTAGGGCTTTATACGTCAATAAAAGGATTTTATAATTAATACGGAATTTAATAGGCAGCCAATGAAGTGATGATAGCACTGGACTGATATGATCAGATGTTCTAGTTTTAGTGAGGACCCTGGCTGCGGCATTTTGGACTAGTTGGAGTTTGCTTAAATTCCTGCTCGTACATCCTGACAGTAGCCCATTACAGTAGTCCAGCCTGGAAGTAATAAAAGCGTGTACTAGTGTTTCCACATCACGCAGGGACAGGGCATTTCTGATCTTGGCGATGTTGTGAAGATGTAGAAAAGCTGTCCTAGTGATGCCGCCTGTGTGTTGATCGAATGATAAATCTGAATCAATTATGACGCTGTGATATTTTGCTGCTGAGCCAGGTGTGACTGGAAAGTCGGCGAGATTTAAGATTAAATCTGGTAATTTCATTGTTTCAGTCAATCTCTGAGGACCTATTGCCCTTCATCACGTTTCTCATCAAGGAGTTTGGCGTCGGGTGAAGTTCCAGTAACTTTCAAGATGGCAATTGTACTCCCGATCTTGAAGAAACCCATGCTTGACAGCTCTGATGTCAAAAACTACACTTCTATCACTTCTTTCTTTCCTTTCAAAAGTTCTTGAACGTGCAGTCTATAATCAACTTTCTCTCTTTCTCACACAGAACCAGCTCCAAGACCCCAACCAGTCTGCCTTCAAACCAGCACACTCTACAGAAACTGTCCTCATCGCAGTGACTGAGAACCTCCAATCTGCAAGATCGGCCAAATTGTTTTCTGTCCTGATCCTTCTTGATCTCTCAGCAGCTTTTGACACAGTCAACCATACGATCCTTCTGGACACCCTCACCAACCTCGGAATCACTGATTATGCGTGGAAGTGGTTCAAGTCCTACCTGGAGGATCGCTCTTATCAGGTAACATGGAGAGGGTTCACATCCTCTCCATGCAGGCTCTCCACTGGTGTCCCACAAGGCTCGGTCCTGGGTCCTCTTCTCTTTTCTCTTTACACTAGCTCTCTTGGTGATGTAATATCTTCTCATGGCTTCTCTTACCACTGTTATGCTGATGACACTCAACTAATGTTTTCTTTCTCTCCCTCTGACACACAGGTTTCCAGTCGCTTCTCGGCATGCCTGTCTGACATCTCCACATGGATGGCTGCCCACCACCTGAAGCTCAATCCCAGCAAGACTGAGCTGATATTCATCCCTGTGACTACAGGTCCTCATGATCTTGCCATCTCATTCGAGAACTCCCTCATTGTTCCATCTGCAGAGGCAAGAAGTCTTGGTGTGACTCTGGACACTTGTCTGACAGACAAGTCTGGGTTTGGCAAATGCCAGGGGAAAATTAGCTGCCTGACTGCATTGTTCCAAGTGTAAAGTTCAGTAAGGGGGATAATGCAATGGGTTGTTTTTCAGAGGTTGGACTAGACCCCTTAGTTCCAGTGAAGGGAATTCTTAATGCCTCAGCATACCAAGACACTTTGGACAATTGCATGCTTGCAACTTTGAGAGAAAAGTTTGGGGAATGCCTTTTTCTGTTCCAGCATGACTGTGCCCCAGTGCACAAAGCAAGTTCCATAAAGGCATGGTTGGGTGAGCTTGATGTGGAAGAACCTGACTGGCCCACACAGAGCCCTGACCTCACCCATCATACACCATTGTGTTAAACTAGAATGGAGATTATGAGCCAGACCCCTCAGATACTTGAGGATCTAGTTTACACAGGGCTCTTAGATATCGTGAGTGGGAGTAGTGCTGATGGGTGTCTCTTAAAGTCCACAGTCATCTCCACAGTGTTGAGTGTGTTCAGATCCACGTTTTTCTGATGGCACCTGAACACCAGCTGTTCAACCTCCCTTTGATATGCAGAACAAACTGTCAGAATTAAAATCCATATGAGTGGCCTGAGGGCCGGATGTCCTCTAGTGGGACATGTGCTCACAGCCCAGCACCGTGTAGCTTGATTGGCATTCGCCAGAGAGCACAAGAATTGACAGGTGTGCCACTGGCACCCTATTATCTTCAAATAGTTCACATAGAGCATGTGACAGACATGAAAGAGTCTGGAGAGTATGGGATGCACATTCAGCCAAAAAAAAAGAAAAGCTCCTGCAAAAATTGAAATGAAATATCTTCATTTGCAATTAATTTTTTTTCACATAAGCACGAGTCATGTGTGACAAAAAAAATGAAAACAGCTATTTGTCATTTCATTTTAGTCGTTATTCTGGAATTTCATGGCCAAATCTAAAATGAAAAAGCTAATAGAGAAAATACAAGCTTCACTTTGGCTTTGGCTTTTCTTCATAAAATGCAGAATACATATCAAAACTAAAATTAAAATGTGTTTATATTATTTATGCAGTGTTTATGTTATTTCTTTTTCATAGCAATCGGCTGCATATCTGACAAAATTAAAATTAAAATGCAAAAGTGATAAATCAACAGCAAAATGACAGCTTGTGATTCAGTTTTCAGCGTGGACGTACTTTATGATTTTATGATTTTGATTATGATTTTTTAGATATGCAACCGAAATACAACATAAACATTGCATTTTAATTTTAGTTTTGACAAAGTGAAGCTTGTAGCTAACGTAACTACGTGAAAATTTTAGCCTGTTTTAAATCCAGGGGGAAATTCATGTTCAAGGCTGAAGACTGGCCCAAACAGATCAAGTGCTTTGGGAGGTTTGGTGTTGTTTCAGGACTGGAAACACAAGCAGATGAAAACCAAGTGAATGCACTGAAGAGAGTGAGTTCAACAATGTCAAAAACAAGGTAGATGCTCACTTTATGTAAAAATGTCATCTTTGAGAGTTCCAAGTTTAATCAGAGGCAGCAGGAGTTGGGTGAGTCAGTTGACTGTTTTAGTATAACATTTCATTGCCTGATGAACTGGTGAGTGACAGACTAGTTGGGCTGAGACACAAATCTGTCAGAATAGGTACAAATGGATTCTGAATGAACTTTGAAGGTCCTTGGATGACAGAAATAAATATGGATCACTGCAACATTGTGTGCAAAATAGACATAGGGGCAGAAATAATAGCAGTACCAGAGATGCAGTGCAGGTATGACCAGCTCAATAGACTGGGAAGGTCATCAAAGGTCCTAAAGGGTCCAGGAGAAAGGCCACTAAAGGTTAATGGTAAAATCACAGCCACAGCAAAGAAAGCATGAAAAGCACATTACAGGAAGTATATGTTTTGGGGGAGCTGTGATGATGCTAGCTGGTCTAGCACATCACCAACAGCCATCAACAAGACTAAAACAGATAAAGGTATGATTCAGCGTTTTATTAACGTAAAGAGACAGTTACTTACCTGTTTCCTTGAAAAAGTGGTGGCACGGGCCATTCGGTCCTCTTGTACTGTGACTGTTTTGCCTTATGAATACCTGAATTTAATTTTGGTTTAGTCCACTGGGAGGGGCTATAGGTATTTAAGGTCAAACCAAGTCTAGCTATGCTTAAATTGAGAAGGAGGTGCTGGCTTCCACATGAGCCTAAGAAATTTGCAGAGAGGATATAGGATAAAATTAAGACAGACCACAAACCACTGGTCCCCCTGTTGAGCTCAAAAAACATTAGACACACTCTCACCAGGAATACAGTGTCTCAGGATGACACTGATTAGGTTCTCGTAGATGATTTCGCATGTGTCCAGCAAGAATTTTGCAACAGCAGACATGCTGTATGGAGTGCCTGTAAGCTGCACAGTGGATGGACTTCAAAAGAAAGAAAGAAACCTCTGTGCCACCACTGTCATAGTAAGTCTGTCAGCTACAGAGCATAGGCTCAGAGAGATCCAAATCAGGGCATTGACTATTTTTTCTAGATTCTTTGAAGTCATGAAAATGTTATCAAGCACATCAGTAGCAATGATCCAGCACTTCAAATGCATCTTAGCTCATCAATTTCAGAACTCCGGAATTCCAGAGGTTGTGTGTTTGGACAATGGGCCACATTTTTCATTTGATTGCTTCTGAAACTTGCACAAGATTGACGGTTTAGCCACATGATGTCCATTCCTTAGTTTCTGCAGAGCAGCAGGGAGGCAGAGAGAGTGTTAAAAACAATCAAAGATCTCATAAAAAAAGGCTGATCAATCCCTACTGCACTGCTCCACTGAACTTCGGAGGCAAGATTAGAATGCGTGTTCCTGCCTGACTGGGTCATAACATTAAATCTCGAATGTCATTATGTCAGGTGGCCTCCTCATCTTTTGCACATCCTAGCTGTTTTTCTTTAAAATAGCACAGGGGTAAATGGAGGACTTTTATTTTTAAGGGAAATTGAAGGCTAAAAGTACTTTTAATTAGGGCTGCACGATATGAACATAAAATGTGATGTTTGATAAATTTGTCAGATATCACGACAATACGAGAAACGAGAAACTATTAAAGTAATGTGTCACTGACTGGATGTAATGCAAATGGAGACCATTTTTTTAGGCTGTGTAAACAGAAATCGAACCTCTCTTTAAACCCCTCTTTTAATACAAACAATAGCTTTTTCTATAAAGTCCACATAAATCAAAAAATATATTTATTAAACAGACACACAAGAACAATTACATATTTTGGTTTCATTTTATTAATTTTATTCTGTAGTTTTAAATAGTGGCATCAGAAACACCTTTCATGCTTTTTGTTGAGTGTAGTTAGGCTCCATGTTCTTCGTTGGTCTGGGACTCAAGTTTCTTTATAGTATTCCTTAATATACAGTGCTCTGTGCGAAAGTCTTAGGCACCCAAGACACATATCCAAAATCATATAGATAATAAACAGTGATGTTCTGGATGTTGGTGTGTTTGTTTAACCATCTCCAAGCCTCTCCTCGAGGAAGCCCAGTATTATATGTAGTTAAAAAGCAGCTCCTGGTTTGACCAATCAGTGCTCAGTAAATTGAGCTCATGATGTCATTGATGATATTAACGAGTCTCTGTGGCGGCTGTGAAGGTGTCCAGGAAAAATATGGACCCAAGAAATTCTTGTTACTGTTTATTGTTTTTATGTTTATTTTAATTATGAATATGACTTTAATGTATATTGTGATAAACTCACTGCTGAGGTCTATATATATATGTATGTATATATATATATATATATATATATATATATATATATATATATATATATATATAATGTGTGTATGTTACATAAAATGCATAGAGGAACATAATGTTACTTGGGGCTTATTTGCCCCACATTACATTTCACTATTGCTGAATTAACCCTACTTATTTTTATTAAATCTTTACCATAATCCACTGGTAACAAAATTAAGCTATGCACCAATTTATGACTACTTGCTGCAGTGAAGCCGCTTCAGTAGGATTGCTGTTGCATAGTATTTAACTCGGCCAATAGTACAGTTTTTCTGCAGCGTATGGTTCAAGCCTCTTACCCCCCCACCCCCATCTCCCCCAAAAATAACTCGACGCTACTGCACTGACAAATGTTTCTACTTTTACTGACAGGTTGTATGTCCTTGCTCCTTGCTTCCATACTCCTGGCATAAGATCCAAGGTTAACTCTGAACTAGGAAGAGAACACGGTCACACAATTGTATTTGGACAGCGTGTGAACTCAGGTAATTTTTGAAGAACTGGGAGTTCAGCTGTTGTGAAACTTGACAAGAGCAGAGCAACATATTTCCAGAGTCAGATAGCGACTTTGATGTGAAATTGAAGGTAAACCAAGATTTTTGTTAGCCACCATTTTATCGTTCACTGTCTTGCATGCATCAGTGTACTTTGGTAAACTGGTTTGCTTGTGTTCTTGTATTGTCACTTTCAGTAAGAAATCATGTGGGAAGTATATTTAAGTGTTAAAATTGTCTATGGGTTATTTCAAAGTGGATTTGATAAGTGATTTGAGTCCAATAGATGTGTTAGAACCCCCTAATAGTTTCACTTTTATTATCAAACTATGCATTGCCTGTTTATTATGACATGAATTTATTTTCCGTGCTTTTAAGAGGTAAAATAACACTTTACCATAATTAGCTATGACCCAAGGACTGGAAAACAGTTTGGAAAGGATTTGTGTACACAGCAGCTGCCTGCACAGGTCTGTGAAAGGGCATTACTCCCTCACTTAACTGCACTTATTTGAGTGTCAGTGCCATCTGCACCCCTATCCCATTTCTGGATTCAGTAACAACAGTGTAGCTGTGGTGAAAGCTTTTCACAATCTGTGCACTGTGCAAAATTGCTTTATATGTTCTCAGCAGAGATTATGCTTTACATATATACACACTTGTAGCAAAGTATGTAAAGTTCTTAAAAGATAATTTTAGATAAAAATTTTCAGAAAAAAGGGCCAGTCAGTCAGAAATATACTACAGATATATTATAAATATATAATGGCCCTTTTTATAATTTACTTAGGCATGACATGAATCACAATGGCAACCAACATAAAATATAATAAAATACACAATATTTTTTTCTGAAAATAATTTATTATTAATAATAATCAATACAAAGAAGTATTCTGCTAAGAAATGTAGTTCCAACTATGGACAGCTGAATGAGGAGAATATGCGGTCATTTCATAAAATTTTAAACTTTCTGTAATATAACAATGAACATATGTTAACACAGAACTGTTTAATGCAAAAAAACATTCACTTTATAAGTACTTTTTGGTCACCACCCCGACTCTTTTTAGCACCAATTCAGTGACGCCCCTCTTCTCATGCTAGGACTGAATCTCAAATGGCTCCCTGCTCCCTACATAGTGCGCTGTGTAGGAAATAAACACTGGATTCTGCACAAATATGGTGGAAATATAGCTAAGACGTCATTATTTTTGGGCTCAGCCACATTTCATCTTTTATAAATGATGCACTGTTTGGCTGTAGAGGCTAACATTAGAATTTCTAAACTTTAATAGCTAGCACACTATTTAGGGAACACAGAGCCATTTCGGATTCAGCCTGGATTTGACTTAAACACAAGCATTTAAAGTGTGTAATTCATTCAAGTGACATTTTTTGGACTTTTATTTTGTTGTTTTACAGTTAATCATACAGCAGTACTTATATTTTAAGCCTACGTTATTAATGGCGGAGTTGTTTAGCCTGTTAGCTCACAGACCAGCTCTAGTTCTAGTTAAGAATGTAAGTTGCCAGCCCCTCAGTTTAAACAAAAAACAAGTCTTTACATCATCAATATACTCAGAGGTCCATGTAAGCAGTATGACAGTCAAAGTTTATTCCATTAACAGCACAAGTTTTTTTCAGTTAATTTTCTTTCACTATATTGCACCAAACTTTTCATTCTGGGTTAACCCTAACCCTAATCCCAACCCTAAGCCTAACCCAATACTTTAGCCTAGCTAGCTCTCTGTTTGTTTTCTGCTTGGAAATTGTGCTATATTACAGGCACTAAGATGGTGATTAGAAAAATATCTGGAAAAACCTCTCAAAAACAAAATCTATGTGTGCCATAATTGTTCACAGCCCTAGAAATTCTTATGAGTGAAATCGAAGTCAACAAGTTCCTGTTAATATTTTATGTTTTAAAGTTCACATGATCAATTAGGAACACTAAATGGTCTGCAGTGGCTTAATGTTTTACTGGGCCAATTTCCTAAATCATCCATCACTATGAGAAACACTAGAGAGTCAGCACTGATGTGTGACAAAAGATTGTTGAGCTACACAGATCAGGAAATGGCTACAAAAACATAGCTAAATGGTTAAAAATGCCCATTTTGGCTATCAAGTGCAATATGTAAAAAGCTTAAAGGCACTGCAGACATTAACACTCTGCAAGGAAGAGTACTAATGTCTATTAATTAGTAATTGCACTCTTAGTGAGGAGGATGGTTTCAGTGGCCAAAGAACCTTCAACAATCACAGCTGGGGAACTGCAAGTCTTGAAGTCAGCACATTTCTCAAACTACAATCAAATGGCTCCTATATAACCACAAGTTGTTTGGGAGGGTTAGCTGAAAGAAAGTCTGCCTCTGCTGTCAAAGACCAACAAACCTAAACACCTGCACTTTGCCAAATTTCACTGGAACTTTCTGTGGGATCAAAATAAAGCTTTTTGGCAGCAAACACCAGAGGTGTAGACATAAATATAGCCATGCAGAAAGGAACCTCACTGTGAATAAGGTGAATCTGTGATGATGTGGGGCTGTTTTTCTTCTAAAGGCTCTGGACAACTTGTTCGGATACATGGTGTCTTGACACCAACCAATAGAGAGCATTAGCAGTACTAGCAGATAAAAATCTGACTGCCTGAGAAAGGAAGGTTAGATGGGGTGGTGGTTGGATTATTTTGGCAGGACAATGATCCAAAATGTTAATGATGCAAATGTTGTTAAACACAAAAATGGTTCACTGACCACAGAATCAAGGTTTTGCCAACCCATGTCAATTAACCTAAAACTAATAGAAAGCCTGTGGTGAGCTGAAGAAGAACATCCACATCTGAATGATCTGGAGAGGTTCTGTGTGGAGGAATGGTATCAGATCACTTGGCACGTGTTCTCCAGTCTCATTAAGCATTATAGGGCTCAGAAGACTCAGAGCTGTTATCTTGCAAAAGACTGCACAAAGTATTGTCAATAATCATGGCACGTATAGATTTGTGGAAAATTTTAATTTTCTGGTAAGTTTTAGGTTTTTCTTTTAAAAAATACTTCAAATACATTCTAGATTAATGTTAATATTTTGAATGAAATATTAAAAGAATAGATAATACATTTTTTGTAGCCAGCTTTGCTCAAGCTTAACAGGGGTGCCAACATTTGTGGAGGGCACTGTGTTTGCACTGTATATTTGATTGTTACAGATAGCTCTATCCTGCTGGAACACTTTGCTGCATTACACTTAACATAACGTAAAGAGCTGATAGGGAGGTTCAAATCAATAAGCCTGAGTTGTGTAATGTTTCACAGCCTTGTTTTTATCTGTAAGCCATTCATGTATCCTAAAGTGAGAAATTGGACTGTTTGATTATAGAGGTTCATTTTATATTGAAACTCTTTTAAGAACCTTGCAAATTCACTTGATTTATAAAAATATTCACAAATAGATTTTTATATATTTGTTTTAAATACGTCTATTCCCATTGTCATGTGTAAAAATAGGGTATTAGTTAGTTGGCCAAACTTTGACACTTTATTATCCATGAAAGCAGGCTGAGATTTTCATGCCTTCTACTGAGGACGCCTGCTCCACCTGCTCCTTTTTAGAGTCATTAAATGGCCCAGAGGACTCCAACTCCCATGAATCAGTGGGTGACCACTGCCATCAACCAATGAACATTCATTTCAGCGTTCAGCCTCACCAGAATTTTAAACTGTCACACCTGTTTTTCATTACAGCTAATTAGTCAGTTAATATATAAAACCTGGGCTTTACCTTAGAACTTTGAGAAGTATTGGCAACCTTTTTCATTGCATACTGAGCTTTCTTTGTTTGTACGTTCTTTTGTGTATGACCTGTTTTCGTATTTCTGACCTGCCATTTTGTCATCACCCTTTTTAGTTTGTTCGCTGGATCCTGTATGAGATTTTGTTTTTTAAACTCGGACTGGTTTTGGCTACTCTCTGGATGTCCCGTTTGTTTTGGTTTTCTTGCTGTCTGGTTCTGACCCTCGCCTGTTCTGACTGCGCTCTCTGTACATCCATCAAAACCTCAAGTAAACTTCAACCTTGTCCTTTTATCTGCGAGCGTCTGATCTGTGTTGGCATCATAACAGAATACTTTGCCACCATGCAGATGGCAGATTCTGATCTCTTGTCCTCTGCAGTGAGTAAGCAAGGTCAAATGTTGTGGCAACATCATAAGTTACTTGAGGAACTCTCCCAATCTGTTGCATATTTAACACAACAACAAAATGCGCAGCAGAATCAAATGGGTGTAATAACAGATCGCTTCAAAGAGCTAACTATGCCCTTACAGGCATCATTTACCCAAGCTTCAGCCTCAGTGTCTGACCCTGTTAGTCCATCACCTCCTGTTCAAGTTACTTCCTATAGTGTCAGTAAGTCAGACAAATATGACGGTTTTATGGATAAGAACAAAGGGGTTTTTACTACAGTGTTCTCTGCACTTTTCCAATTCGCCCCCCAGTTCAGATCATGCATGTATTTAATTTTTGATTTCTCGCCATATGAGCAAAGCTTTAGAATGGGCTACTGCCGTTTGGGCAAACATTCAAAATCAGACTTATGAACAGTTCGTGAAGGACTTCCAATCTGTTTTTGACTGTCCCCATGAAGGAAAATGTAATGGGTACCTGCTCACTAAGATTCGACAAGGCATGAGGTCAGTTGCCGAGTATGTGCTCGAGTTTCGTACTCTCGCTGCAGGGAGTGGCTGGAATGAACCAGGTCTTTTGACAACTTTTTCTTGACTTATCTCAGATGGGCTGACTAAACTTGCATGTAAGGATGAGGACCTAACTCTTGAGGAATTGTATAACTTAGCAATTCGTTTAGACCATCTACTGCACTCCAGAAAATCTTGGTCTGGATCTACCAGCTCTCAGTGCTCCAGTTATCCCTCACAACCCCGACTCAGACCACCACCTTTGACCGTGCCAAACTGGCCAGAATCCAACATCGATCCCAGCCCTGTGCAGTGTGACTCTCCTCATCAAACCCAGGAGGAAAGGCATTGTCATCTTCATGGAGGATTATGCCTGTATTGTGGTGCAGCTGCTCATGTTTTACATGACTGTCAGGCTTGTCCTCATAAGCCTCAGGCACCTGGAGAGTACTCCACATGCTAATATGGTGAGTATTCCCACAAAGGGGTTGGTATCAAAGTCTTTTTTCCTACCAGTTACTATTCACTGTCCTCAGAGAGCCTCCATAGAGAGCCCCAACGCTGAATCGAAAGTAGACATTCCTTCTGAGTATATTGACCTACAGGAGGTATTTAGTAAAATCAAAGCCTCTAAACTTCCTCCACACCGTCCCTATGATTGTGCCATTGAGCTCATAGAAGGAGCAACACTTCCTAAAGCCAGAGTTTATCCTCTTGCCAAAGATGAGAATAGGGCTTTGGAGGAATACATTCAGAAAGTGCTACAACAATGGTTTATCCGTCCATCTACATCTCCCATTTCTGCTGGTTTCTTTTTTTTGTAGGAAAGACGGATGGAGGCATGTTCATCAGGTACTCCAAAGATTATTAGAGAGGACAGAAAGGACAGAAATGTGAATATTTCTTTCATATTCTTTCATATTTTTTAAACTCAGATGGTGTTTTTTCATTTTTAGTGGTGGAAGCGAACAGTGCAGGGGTGGAAGTGAGCAGTGCAGTGGTGGAAGTGAGCAGTGCAGTGGTGGAAGCGAACAGTCTGGGTTCAGTGGAAATCAGTGGGCCAGATCCTGGGTTCAGTGGAAATCAGTGGGCCAGAGTCTGGGTTCAGTGGAAACCAATGGACCAGAGTGTGGGTTCAGTGGAAACCAGTGGGCCAGAGCCTGGGTTCAGTGGAAATCAGTGGGCCAGAGTCTGGGTTCAGTGGAAATCAGTGGGCCAGAGTCTGGGTTCAGTGGAAACCAATGGGCCAGAGTCTGGGTTCAGTGGAAACCAGTGGGCCAGAGTCTGGGTTCAGTGGAAATCAGTGGGCCAGAGTCTGGGTTCAGTGGAAATCAGTGGGCCAGAGCATGGGTTCAGTGGAAACCAGTGGGCCAGAGCTTGGGTTCAGTGGAAACCAGTGGGCCATAGTGTGGGTTCAGTGGAAACCAGTGGGCCATAGTGTGGGTTCAGTGGAAATCAGTGGGCCAGAGCCTGGGTTCAGTGGAAATCAGTGGGCCATAGTGTGGGTTCAGTGGAAATCAGTGGGCCAGAGCCTGGGTTCAGTGGAAATCAGTGGGCCAGAGTCTGGGTTCAGTGGAAACCAATGGGCCAGAGTGTGGGTTCAGTGGAAACCAGTGGGCCAGAGTCTGGGTTCAGTGGAAATCAGTGGGCCAGAGTCTGGGTTCAGTGGAAATCAGTGGGCCAGAGTCTGGGTTCAGTGGAAATCAGTGGGCCAGAGCCTGGGTTCAGTGGAAACCAGTGGGCCAGAGCCTGGGTTAGTGGAAATCAGTGGGCCAGAGTCTGGGTTCAGTGGAAACCAGTGGGCCAGAGCCTGGGTTAGTGGAAACCAGTGGGCCAGAGCCTGGGTTAGTGGAAATCAGTGGGCCAGAGCCTGGGTTTGGGGTTTATTAATAATTGGGCTATGCTACTGAGGTGTGTATGTAACCCTTTTTATTTTTTTTTTTATTTCCCCAAAGGCTCTGTGTTAATCCTGAATCCTATTTAAATATTACTGGGTTAATCTTTCAGCATTAATGATCACTATTTGTATTTTAAGAGAAGCTCTTTACAGTTTTAGTTGAGGTTCTAAATAAGCAATTTGTACATCAGTTTACTGTATCTGTGTGGGTAAACTTTCTTGACCACTAATTATGACTCCCCCTTCCTTCTAACTGGGGGTGGTGTAGTAGGCTGCAGCCTGACCTTAATCTTGTCTAGAGAATTGATCTTGTGGTGTATTGGGCTCTAGCAGTTGTAAGTCTTGGGGCTTACACTAGGGTTAGTTAATTAATTAATGTTGTCCTTTCAACAAAAATTAAACTACCTTGGGAGCTGCAACATTTTATGTCTGTTTTACCGTCTTGGCTGTAAGTATATCTCAGTATGTTCTGATGTTCTATTTCGGGATAAATATATAAACGAAAACTCAGACTTACTTTGCTCTGCTAGTATCTTCAGCTCAGCTGTAGCAGCTTTTTCGTTTCTCAGGAAACTCTTCCGCAAGTTTTTTGTAAAAATGTCTCTGTGTTTGACTTTTTACGAGGCTGAAAACGCTTCTCGTTCACCAGCTTCTAATTCGAATTCTCCTGTTCCACCTTAAACGGTGCCTGAGGTGGCAGTACTGCTACATCATTTAAGGTGGAAAGGGAGAAATTGCATGAGAAGCAGGAAAATGAGAATCTGTTGCAAATTAAACGCATCTGGAAACCAGCTGAGCACTTATAACTGAAAATAAGTCCGTCCATCTCCAAATGATCAATGTTCATCTTAAATCTTTTTCTTTGCTGTTTCGTTGTCTGCAGTGCTGTGTGTCCAGCAGTCTGCACGTCTTCAGCGTTAAAGGTTGGTAAATTAGCAGTTATGCATTATTATTGTGAAAACTGTTAGAGCTGTTATAACGATTTTACAGCAAAGGAGGATGTTATTTTACCTAAAAAGCTGATGCTCAACAACGACTCTTGAGCGTCATGTCTGTACTCATCCTGCAAAATTGTTTAAATTGGAGCAGTTTTATTTCAACAGTTGACACTTTGCAGAAATTTGTTTGGTTTGTATTCAGTTATATTTGTTGAGTTTTGTTAGGAAAAACACTGAATGACTGACTTAATTGTTGGTTACACTTAAACTCACTTTTCTGTGATCTTTTTGTATATTTGTTTATTTCTGGCTCAGGATTAAACGCAGTGTCTCGTTCACACTGTCAGCTGGGCTTGTTTGGTGCACCAGGTGGAGATTCACAAACATTCTGACAATCGCGCTTTGAAAGTAGCTGAAACGAAGCCACTGCTTTTCAAAAAGTTGCTAAAAAGTAGCCACTACTCTTTCTGGAAAAGTAGCGAAATTGTTGCTGCTGCAAATATTTCAGTAGCTATCATGGGTACTCTTGACCAAGAGCTAAATTACCACCACAGGAAAAAACACACGTTTAAGAAGGAATAGGTGATTTAATAACCATGGAAATTAATGTTGTAGTTGTTCAGGCCACAGCATCATTTAACCAATTACAATTTTTAATGTGCACTAAACAATTAAAATTCACTAAACAAGCTAATGACATTTTATTCTTTTCTTTTGCTATATGCTCACATTTCACTATAAGCTCAAGTTAAAAGTTTAAAAAACAAACTAAGTTTTGCTGCTCTGTTCAGGTCAAGTTGTTAACTCTGGGTTGGATATCATCTTAAATATATAAATGAAAAATTGAAAAAGGACATTTTTTTCTTTTTAGTTGTTCAGGTCTAATTGATATCTAAAAGTAGAATAATAACTATTCAGAAAATAATTTTGATTAGTAATAATTACATTTTAATTATGCATCTGCAAGACGCATTAAGTTTTGACTAGTAGGAATTACATCACTATCATTTTAACTGTAATGCTATAGTTTTTTTTTTTTCAACTGAAAAATCAAAACTTCCATCGGTATTGGAGAGAGAGAACCAACATCGTATTGGCTACATAACATTGAAACAGCTGATTTTTGACCTTGGGTTGTTTCTGCTAATGTTGACACAAAACATAAAACCTTGTAACGCTGTGTCGGTGCAGCTTTATGTGTTTTATGTAACAGCTAATCACAAAGCTGCTCCTGCTGCTAGTTTGGGTGCTGGCTGTGCTTGCTCATCTGACAGATGTAGGCCTGAAGATAAACATGCAGAAGACCAACTTCAATCAGAGCAGTGTTGTTCCTCAGGACAGTTTTAGCTACTGCAAATGCACCTGTCCCTAAAGATATGCCAGCCCTACCATCTTTCTTAGACCTATCATCCTGGTTTAGCAAATCCATATTTGGCTATGCAACTGTAATCAAACTGCTACATGATGCACTAAGGTCAAGTTTTAATTCTAATTCTATTGCTGCCACTGAAGAAAGCTTTACCCTCTAACAGTGTAATGCCTGCACTATTCGATTTATACCTCCCTATGTACCTTACTACTGATGCATCTCAGCACAGGATAGGAGATGTGCTCACTCAAATTAATCTGGACAAGAATGAACATCCTGTTGTGTTCTCATCTCGTACACTTTCACCTACAGAAAGAAAATATATCACTGTGGAGAAAGATGCACTAGCTCATGTTTGGGGAGTAGAATGTTGGAGATCCTGCCTTTAGGGTTACACGTTGACTCTTAGAACTGATCAGCAAGCACTCATCACCCCGTTAGCAACAAATGGCATAAAAAGACTGGCATAACAAATCAGATGGAAGTCAGCTGGGCTTCTTTGTTTCCACAAACCTGGCTAGAAAAATGTTGGCAACACAAGCATCTTTAAACACATTCATAACATGTTATAATGCATTCATAAGGCAGCATAACATGGCTATACCAATTTATGAAAATGCTTTACATGTTACAGCAATGCATTTGTTATATTAATTGTTAACAGTGCCTTATGAGTACTGTTCATAACAAATTATAAGCACTCATAAGTTGTATTTGTCCGCTCTAAGTAAAGTGAAGCGTACTGTACTAAAGCCTCCTCCAGTGGTAAGAGTGACGCTTCGAGTTGAAGCATTTACTAAAGAATTTACTGAAACACTAAAACATACACAATAAAGCTCATTACAGGCTTCAAATGTTAGATTTTAAACTAACGATGCCATCAGCAGTGTTTTTTTTTTACTTGGTTTGCTGTGATGTAACATTTAAAGTAAGAGCTGGGACTGACTTCTTTGGCATTGACAGTACAACATGTTATTAACACTACTTATAATCCATTATATTAACAATTCATAATGTATGATAAACATGGTTATAAAGTGTAATGTAGTGTAATTCATTTTTGCCTTAGAAATGCATTATAACATGTTATAAATGTGTTTATATATGCTTACAAATGTGACATTCATAGAAAGTGTTACCAGAATGTTGCTGATTGCTTGTCAAGACTGCCTTTGTCCTTGTCTCTCACACATGAGCATGAACCTAAGCTTATTCTTGACATTGCAAGTGAACTGTTCACTGCATTGCCCTCATCAGATTTGATCAGTGCTTGTGAAGCCTGCCCTGAGCTATGAAAGCTTTGCTTATGGGTCCAGAATGGTTGGCCTAAAACAAAGAAAGGGTCAAAAGCTGAGCTCACAGGTTACTACATTAGAAACGCACTGTCTACTAAGAATTTCAAAATTGTTCATTATAAGCTTTTCATACCCCAGTGGTTCATTTAGCATATGAAGGACATCAAGGAATAGTTAGTACAAAAAAGATCTCAAAGGAGTTATTGCTGGTCGCAATTTATTTTTTTCACTGGTTTTTGCAGCATGCATTCTTTGCCAGTTGAGTGACAAAACTGCCCATACAATTGAATTGCAAGGCAGGCCTTTTCAGAAGTTAGCCACTGACATTGTTGGTTGTTAGATGGTGATACCCACCAGATGGAGGATTTTGGCTTTATGTGGGCTTTGTGGTTAAGGTCTGTGTGGGTTGGCCAATGCTTACTAACCTGATTACTCAAGTAGGTGCAAGAAGTGAGTTTATTAAGCGACAGGACATAAACGAACAAAACACTGTACAAACAGAAAGAAAACGCTGTACAAAACAGAAAAAAAAAATATGCACTATTTACAAATGGGGTTGAGTAACAGCCGCAAGGCTGGAACTCCATACACATCCACAAATGCTGACTCTAACTACATGGGCGGCTAGTAGTGAGTACAGGTGAGACCTGTCTGAATGTATTCTGAGGTCCGCTCCAGCCTAGCCCAACCCTGGCGTACATAACTAATACATCCACACACACACACACACACACACACACACACACACACACACACACACACACAACACACAACACATACTCATACTATACAGTAGCATATACCTGCTGGCTGCAAACCATGATATTTCCAGTAAGTATATACAAATATTAAATACAAAGGTCATGATCCCTTATTTGTATTGCTTTACAGGACCCGCACAAGAGTGGACCCCCCCAACCAGGTCAGTGCATCCGGTCCGACTAGAATAAGAGGAGCCATAGCTCTTGCCAGCATCCACCAAAGGACACACATCAAAGGAATTCAGGTAAGTACCTCACATGTCCTAAATGTCCATACCTCTAATGGTTACACTATCAGTCTCTAGCATACATCAGGGCTGGTGATGGGGTGTAAAACTCACCACATCACATGGGTTCTTTTAAAAAGTGCCTTATGAGTTGGCTTTATGCCATCACACTAATTATTACAGTAAATGGCCTGAAGTTATACTTGCTTCAAATGTCACCATAGAGAGCATTACTAAAGTCCTGGCATCTGTGTTCTCTAGAGAAGGAAATAGACTGGCCTGGGTTAGGGACAATGTGCCTCAGCTTGATGCAAAGGGCACATCTGTTGCTCCTCAGACAAACAGTTTATTTACTAATCTCTCTTTTTTATTTACTACCACCCTCTGTGATATCCAAAGACACATAAATCAAGCTACTTACAATAAATAACTAATTATTAATTATAGACAGTGATAAACACAGCGTGAAGGCACACACACCCATAACCCAATTAAGGCAGCTCCAAATAACTGCATGAAAAATGTTCAGTCGCCTACATGTGCATATAAAAACTGAAAATACTAGCTTAAGCAGTACTTACAATTCTTTAATCTCAAGACTTGAGTCTCAGTTTTCATTGTTCCTTCAGGCAAAAGACACTGTCCTAAAGGAATTTTACCACCACCACACACGTAGCCAACATGTGACTCCTATATTCACGCTAAAATATGCACCTCCTGCAAGACACCAGAGTTTTTTTCAATACTACAATTAGCTTGGCTACCAGTTATGAAAAAAGAAGCTAATCTTAACCCTATCTCTAACCCTAACCCTTCTCAATTACCATGGTTATATGGTGTTTCACTTCTTGGATGGGTTAAATGCAGAGGTGAAATTTCCCCGTTGTGGGACTAATAAGGGTCTCTTAATCTTAATTATCATTTCATTCCACAGGGACCCTAAGCAGCACTGTTATGTTCCATACACACTTGAGCACTGGATGTCAGTTAAGAGAACTGCAATTGATAAATACCCTCATTCTGAACATCCTACAGCGTCATAGTCAAACATTCATCTTCAAGAGACCTGCAATGATTCATGGGTAAACTTTCCTGTAGCTTCTGTGAAGTGATGAACCATTGTTCACTAATCCCTGTGCAGTTTCAAGTTCAACTTTTCCACCCTCTGTGGTTTGGAATCCCCCTAAAATGCCTGAATTCCATGTGCAGTACACTTTAAAGAGAGCCACAATGGCAACTGGAATACACCTTTAATTCAAATGTAATTCTGTTGAACAACCCGTGTGATGTCATAGGATCACTGGGTTAAAAACACTACTTTAGAACAACATTCTGCCTTAATACTCTCTAATTTACTTCTGTGTAAAGGGTGTACTGTGTTTTATATTTTGGAGAATTCTACAATATAATGGAGAATTATCTCTGAAGATGTCTGTATGACATTTCTGAAATGATGAGGCACCTCCTTTTCTGATCTATTGCTGCTCCTTTTCTGGAATCCATTATAGGATTGATACTCAATCGCAGCTGTGAGAACAGATAACAGAACAGATTTTGTTGATGGAACGCTTTGAGCCTGGAGTGAACTGTGAAGTTAAATTAAGCTTGGCTCTTATAAGCTTTGTGGAATACCCCCCAGATTTCAGAGTGTGTATGTGTTTGTGAAATAGATGTTTATAGTTTTTATTACTTTGGACCAGGGCACCATGTGAGGGCCAAAAGACAATTTTAAGGACCTGTGACTGACAGGGACCCTAAAAATTCTTAAAACATTAATTCAATATTAAATTATTAACCTGTCATTAACAGAATTTCATTTACATCTTCGAGGAAGTTCTGAACATGTACATTTCTATTTAATATTTTAACTGGCATTTAATCACTGTAGACAATCTTTTAGCAACCTATTCATATTAAATCAGTTGTCCTTTCCTGGTGCCGCACCTAAGAGATGCAGCTTCAGGCTCACCAAATCTGTATCCTCATCCGCATACCAATGAACCAGCCCTATATCCCCATACCCCTTCTAAAGAAACCTGTCTGACTCCCCATACCCTTCCAATGAACCAGCCATGTCTCCCCGTCCCCATATCCCTGGCAGTGAATCAGCCTTGTCACTTCTTCATAGACCCCTACCAGTCAACCAGCTCTGTCATTCCCATCCCTACCAGCAAACCAACCCTACTTCCTATCCTCAACCCCTACCAATCAACAAGCCCTGTCAGCCTATACCAATGAATATCCATAAATCTCTTGTAAAACAAAGTTAAAAGTATGTAGGTAAATACCAAACTAAAGTACTCCCCAACACAAGACAAGTACAAGTAAGCCAAGGTAAAGGGAACATTGTGAAATACATAAAACACAAGCATGCACCTAACACAGGAGATTAAAACCACAAACTAAAATACAGCACACAGGTGGTAACAGTCCTTCCACTCTTCAGCCATTTTAAAGCAGTTTTTATTACACTCATGAGAACTTTGTTTTCTGTATAGTTTTAATAGTTTGACAATGTTTGCATTAGTTTCATCATCATACTCATTCTGCTTTGATGCCAGTCCGTTGAGGAATACGGTAAATGGGGGACTAACAATTATGCAGAAAAACAGACAGACAGTCTGGTAAGTGGATATTATTTAAAAATTAATAAAATTATAAAATAGACATGGAATGTCAAAACAAGGAGATTGTTTTATTGTTATGGCTGATTGGTGTGTGTATAATGCCATTTTTATCTAATCTTTTGATCTGTTTTTTATTGTTTTGTGCTTATTGTCCTGTATATGTATTGTCTGATGTAATTATTGTAAATTTTGCACTCGTTTCACACTCATGTATGTGCACTCTGTATTAAAGAGTGTCAATAAAGACCACTTGACTTCAGTAGAAAGCATAAGACTGTGGTGTGTAGAATCAGCCAGTGACATCTTCATAATGGAAATCTGTAGTATTTATTCTAACTAGTCTTTTTACACTAGACTAATTTCTCTTAAGATATCTGGAATTCAATTATGATGAGTACAAATTAAATAACATATATCTATACTTACTTTCACTGTTTTTACTTTTACTAGTCAGAATTATATTTTAACCAAAGAAGTTGAGGCAGCATTCAATCATTACGCTGTCAATTGCTGGAAGAAACTCCTAGATGAGGTCAGACATGCTCTAAATGCAACCATTTAAAATGTTCTTGTTTAGCACTTTATCTTAGCACTATTTTACTTTCCTTTAATTCCCTATTTTTGTTATTTTGTTGTCTTTTATTCTGATATGTTTCATTCTTCCTTTTAATTATGTTTTTGATCCTATCTTTGCAAAAGCCTTTCTGAGCTAGATGTCACCATTTTAACTCTTATTTTCACTGCACTTAATTTTAGCATTTTTCTTTCACACTTTTTTTTACTTTTATTTATTTTTTTTACAACTATTTTTTAACTGCTAAATTTTATTGATTGAAATTATATTTTAAATATTCACCTCAGCTCTATCAACTGTTTGGAGGTTTTTAAAAGTTTTCTAACATAAGTATACCAAGGATTGATAAATAGTTTAGAAGTTGGTGTTATTTCAAGTAAGATTTTTGTTATTTATTATTATTAAGATTAAGAGATTCTTATTAGTCCCACGACGGGGAAATTTCACCTCCACATTTAACCCATCCGTGAAGTGCAACACCACATACACACAAGGGGGCAGTGAGTACACTTGCCTGGAGCAGTGGGCAGCCCGATCCGCAGCGATCGGGGAGCAGTTGGGTGTTAGGTGTCTTGCTCAAGGACACCTCAGTCATGTGCTGTCGGCTCTGGGGATCGAACCGGCGACCTTCCGGTCACGAGGCTGGTTCCTTAACCTCCAGCCCACGACTATTATTATTATTAGAAAATGCATTCATTTCATTTTAAACATTCATAAAAATAATCACAAATGAAATGAAAGGCAGCAGAAAGAAGACAAAAATCTGAAATTATTTTGAACACTAATAATTTATAGAAGACAAACTAAAAAAAACAACACTAAACAAAAACATCAAGTCATTCTCAACTCTCAACAGTTCACAAAAATATACATTATACTATTTCATATTTTTTAAACAAACCAACTTTTATCATCCTTTTAAACACATGCTTTGATCTAGCATTGTTCAGTTACAGCTGATATTCAACAGGCAAAAACTTTTTGCTGTTCTCCCATTAAGCGGACAAAAGTGGTAGCTTTTGGTGCTGTTCCTCACTGAAGGTGCTGAAAATGACGAGTATAATCAGTTACTTTTCCTACTTATGAACCTCTCTTTGTCCCTACCTGGCCTTACCTAGTCAAAGTGACAAATTTACCAGTAAAAAATTTGTTATGACTTCTATCTCTGGCGGCACTTTGGGCTCATCCTCTTGCCATAGTCCTCTAACTTTTGATTTTGTAAGTTTAAATATTAAGGCAATTATTTGCCTTATTTTTTGAACTCTGTAAACTTTTGTATTTTGCATTTATAGTGGTGATATACTGTAATGATATAATGCCAACTGCTTTCTTCAAAAACAGTAAATGTTTCAATTCTGCAGTACAGAATGCAAAACATAAATAAAAACAGAATACGATGATTTGCAAATCCTTTTCAACCTCTATTCACTTCAATACACTACAAAGACGGGATATTTAAAGTTCAAATGGATAAACTTTATTGTTTTTTGCAAATATTCACTCATTTTGAATTTGATGTCTGCAACACGTTCCAAAGAAGTTGGGACAGGGGCGTATCCACTCCATGCAACCTCTCCACTGGTGTTCCTCAAGGTTCAGTTCTGGGTCCTCTCCTATTTTCTCTCTATACCCGCTCACTCGGACATGTTATTTCTTCTCATGGCTTTTCATATCACTGCTATGCTGATGACACACAACTCATCCTTTCTTTTCCTCCTAATGACACACAGGTCTCGACTCGGATCGCAGCATGTCTGGCAGACGTTGCATCGTGGATGACAACCCACCACCTCAAGCTGAACCCAAGCAAGACGGAGATGCTTTACAACCCGGGATCTTCTGGTATTCGGTGTGATCTCTCAATTCCCTTTGAGAACACCCTGATTACTCCATCTACAGAAGCTCGTAGTCTTGGGGTAGTTGTAGATGACCAGCTCTCTTTCACGGCTCATGTTGCTAACCTGACACGGTCATGCAGATTTCTCCTTTCCAACATCCGGAGAATTCGACCTTTTCTCTCTAGAGAGGCCACACAGGTACTCGTTCAGTCTTTAGTCATTTCTAGACTAGATTACTGTAACTCCCTTCTGGCTGGTCTTCCAATGCGTACCATCAGGCCCCTGCAACTGATCCAGAATGCTGCAGCTCGACTCGTCTTCAACCTTCCTAAATTCAGCCATGTCACTCCACTGCTGCGTTCCCTTCATTGGCTTCCTGTAGCAGCTTGCATCAGACCCTGATGTTGGCCTACAAAGCCAAAAATGGTCCAGCTCCTTCCTACTTGAGATCAATGGTGAAAGCTAGATCCGTACCCAGAGACCTTCGTGTTTCAAGTACGGCTCGACTTGACCCACCATCTTGCAGATCACAAGGAAAACATGCCTCCAGACTGTTCTCTGTCCTGGCACCAAGGTGGTGGAATGAACTTCCCCTAAGTGTCCGAACAGCAGAATCACTTGCTGTCTTTAAACGACGTCTGAAGACCCGTCTCTTTACACTACACTTATCTAATCACTAACACTGTCTATTAAAGATCTTCACCTCTTTTTGTTCACTGTATTTTATTACAAACTTTTTTTCAGCAGGTTTAGTGTTGTGTAGACTCCGTGTTGAGTTGTAGGTATTTTTCTACTTGTTGTATTGGTTTTAGGTCTCAATGCACAGATAACTTCAGGTAGCAATTTAGAGCAAAGCTCTTTAAAATTTTGTCAACCTTTATTAACATGAGATATTCTGAAGTAATGACAAGCACTTTTGTAAGTCGCTCTGGATAAGAGCGTCTGCTAAATGCCATAAATGTAAATGTAAATGTGTTTCCCACTGTGTTACATCACCTTTCCTTTTAACACTCAGTAAGAATTTGGGAATTGAGGACACTGATTGTTGAAGCTTTGTAGGTGGAATTCTTTCCCATTCCTGCTTGATGTACAGTGAAGTGTGGACGCGTCAGACCACAGGACACTTTTCCACTCTGTGTCAGTCCATCTCAGATGAGCTCGGCCCAGAGAAGGCGGCGGCGTTTCTGGGTGGTGTTGATATGTGGCTTCGCTTTGCATGGCAGTGTTTTAACCTGCACTTGTAGATGGAGCGACGAACTGAGTTCACTGACCGTGGTTTTCCGAAGTGTTCCTGAGCCCATGTAAGAATATCCGTTACAGAATGATGTGGGTTTTTAATGCAGTGCTGCCTGAGGGGTCGAAGGTCACGGGCATTCAGTGTTGGTTTTCTGCCTGGCCGCTTACCTGCAGAGATTTCTCCAGATTCTCTGAATCTTCTGATGATATTATGGACTGTAGATGATGAAATCCCTAAATTCCTGCAGTTGCACGTTGAGAAACGTTGTTCTTAAACTGTTGGACTATTTGCTCACCCAGTTGTTCACTAAGTGGTGAACCTCGCCCGTCCTTGCTTGTGAACGACTGAGCCTTTCAGTGATGCTCCCTTTATACCCAATCATGACACTCACCTGTTTCCAATTAACCTGTTCACCTGTGGAATGTTCCAAACAGGTGTTTTTTGAGCATTCCTCAACTTTCCCTGTCTTTTGTTGCCCCTGTCCCAACTTCTTTGGAATGTGTTGCAGGCATCAAATTCAAAATGAGTGAATATTGGCAAAAAACAATAAAGTTTATCCATTTGAACATTAAATATCTCGTCTTTGTAGTGGATTCAATTGAATGTAGGTTGAAAAGGATTTGCAAATCATCGTATTCTGTTTTTATTTGTTTTACACAACGTCCCAACTTCACTGGAATTGGGGTTTTATTATTGCAATTTTCTTTTCATACATTATTGGATTATTTTTTCTAAGTTTGTCTCTTGGTGAGGAATAGATTGCTTGATTTTGTGTTTTCCTTTTTCCTGTGAAATGAATTTCAGTGACATCAAACATGTGTATATGTGCAGCTACAGATTGTAGTTAACTTAAGTCATTTTGAAAATGGAATATATTTGCAAATGTCCCTTCTGTGCTGTTCATGCACTCATACCCAATCACTTTTTTTTCTTTAGCATTATGCAAGAAAATGACAAGGACCAGCCAACATCAGTATCACAGTTCTTGCGAGAGAGCTACTTGGCTGAGACCCATCATAGACACAGTGAATTGGGCTGCTCTGACTGTCCTCATCATGTAATCAATGGCAATCTGAAAGGGAAAGCTGTAAATTCTCAGGTGGAGTCTCAGTTCCCTGATCTGTCTGCATTTTTGAGCCAGGAGGAACTGAATAAGAGTGTTGACCTTGCCTGCAAGTCCTTTGGCCATGAGTCACAAGAGGAAGAGAACAGTTCAGATGTTTGTCCAAAAATTGTGTCCTATGTTGCCCCAACCATCAGAGCCAGTCACGAAAAGATGGAGAACATGCCTGAGAGACAAGTGCTCCAGTCCCCCACCCAGGAAAACAAGTTAATGAATATCAGGACTCCCAGGGAGCCTATTCCAGACTTAAAAAAACCTATAAGGAACTCTCCATATGGCCTAGAAATCCAGTCCAAGAAAGAATTTCTTAATAAGGCAGCTGATTTCATAGAAGAGCTTTCCTCTCTCTTCAAGGCCAACAGTTCAAAACGAATTCGGCCTAGAGCTTGCAAAGGACATCGGAGCCGACATCAAAGTAAACATCAATTTGATGCTTCTTCATTCATCCATGACACAGAGGATCGAGAAAGACCTATTCCCCACAATGAAGCACTAGAATTCCATTTGCATAATGACAAGGACACAGAGGAGCCAAATAACACAGAGACAGAGACACAGGAACCCACATGTGAGATGAAGTGTGAAGCTTCAGTCCTGACAGGGCCTGAAAGTTCAGAACCAGTGTATAAACCCCCACATTTTGTCCAGAAACTCAAAAGCAGAGAGGTGCCTGAGGGCAGCAAGGTTCAACTGGATTGCATTGTCAGAGGATTCCCAGCACCAGAAGTCCGGTGAGTTTGTGTATTTGTATGATCCCTTGTTAGTACGTTAACTAAGTGAAGCTGTTTTTTTATTAATATAAAAACAGCATTAATCTTTATTTTTTGTTAATCTGTTGGTTCTTGCTTTGACTGGGTCTTTTCAGAAAGAAACGTGCACCAATACTTTGTTTCATTATATTTAGCGGTACTTCTACTTTGTTGTTCAAACTTTGTTCTCAACTGTGGATGAAATTAGATTGTTTTTATTTCAGGTCTTCTATAGTCCTAGATACAGAATTATTAGTGTGTTTTCTTGTAAATGTTGCATGCCAACAGTAACCATAAGTGCTTTCGGGGGCAGGTCTTTACACTATGTAAAGGTTGGCAGTTGCCTAGGGCCCACATGAGCCATGGGTTCCATGAAAGTACAAATTAGATATACTGTACATGGTGATGTTAAATGACATATTCAGAAATATTCATATACATTTTAAAAGTAGCTGTAGTAATTCTTTTTAGCAATTTGAATGCAGCCCCTGTCATGGGTATAAAAGGATATTCTTTGTTATGTGATGACACAACTACTTAAAGACGGTAGCAAAAAAAACATGGAGGTAAGCAAAAAGTTTGTCGCTACACTTTCAAAGCCAGCTTGTTTTTTCATTCAAAACAGAATGCTGCAGACTGTACATAATATTAGCGTATAATAAAATTAGTACATAACTCCAGTTTTGGGGTAGGACCTCAAAAACTAATCTGTTTTCTTGTAATGCAGTGGCATTATGTCACTTACTTCATCCTGGAAAAAGTAATCTCTACTCATCACTTTACAACCAAGTTAACAAAAAAATGTTGGGATACTTTAATCCCTTTATTTAATTGAAAAGTAAATTGTAAAGGATATGCCCATTTTGAAATTGATGCCAGCAACGCGTTTCATAAAAGTTGGGACAAGGGCAACAAAAGATTGGTAAAGTTGTGTAATGCTAAAATGACACCTGGTAGAATGTCTCACAACTAATTAGGTTCATTGGCAACAGATTAGTAACTTCACTGTGTATAAACGCTTCACAGAGAAGCTGAGTATTTCAGATCTAAAGATGGGGAGGGGTTAACCACTCTGTGAAAGCTATAGATCAACAGTTCAATAGTCTTTCTCAATAGTCAAGCACTTGGCAATTGGCTGGCTGTGAGGCCAAAAAAAAAAAGACTTGTAGATTCTGTAGTGGATATCACAGCATGGGCTCAAGAACACTTCCACCTGTGAACATTGCTCATTGCTCCATCCACAAATGCAAGTGAATACAGTACTTTCTTTGAAATTATGGATGATGTGTGCTCTGGGCTTAAGAGGAGAGGAATCATCCAGCTTTGCAGTTTAAAAGCCAGCATTCATGATGGTATAGGGGTGTTTTAGTAAACTTGGCATGACTTGCACATCTTGTAAGGTATCATTAATAATTAATAATTAGAGCAGTTGAAATCCTATTGCAAACAAGAATGAGAAAACCTTTCACTTTCAAAACTACAGCAATTGGTCTCCTCAGTTCCCAAAATGCTTATAGTGTGTTGAGAAGGGGTGATGCAGCACAGTTGGAAACATGCCCCCCTCCCAACTTTTTTGAAAAACATTAACTGTAAAGTGCTATAACTATGAAATAGAAGCACCTAGGAGCAACAACAGCTTAGCCACAAAGTCGTAGACCACACAAACTCACAGAGTGAGTTGAAACATACACTAACAAGTTCTAAATTTGACTCTGGAAGCAAAAGAATTGTGCATCAGGAGCTTCATGAAATGGATTTCCTTGACAGAGCAGCTAGATTCAAGATTCAAGAGTTTTATTGTCGTAATTAAAGTTACACATGTGTATGTGCAAATGTGCAAATATGTAGAGCAGCTGTTCATACAGTGCATCAAGTGACAGATGTAAACAGTAAACAGTAAACAATATTACTCTGTGCAGTAATAGATGTAAACAGTAATTTTCTAACAGCAGCAGTGCAGTGTAGGTAAGGTGCAGTTGTTGAGTGTGTAGTTAAATCAGTTCAGATTGGGAAGGGAAGAGGTAGTTAGTGAGGTATTCACCAGTCTGATGGCCTGTGAATAGAAGCTGTTGGTCAGTCTTGTTGTCCTGGACTTCACACTCCTGTAACGTCTGCCTGAAGGTAGGAGTGTGAAGAGTCTGTGCTGGGGGTGTTCACTGTCCCTGATGATGTTTTGTGCCCTCCTGATGACCCTGGCATGATAAGTGTCCTGTAGTGAGGGGACGGCTACTCCTGAGATGGACTGGGCAGTTTTGTTTACACGCTGGAGAGCCTTCCTGGCCTGAGCAGTGCAGTTTCCATACCAGACTGTGATGGAGCTGGTAAGAACACTCTCGATCGTGCTCCTGTAGAAGGTGCTCCTGTAGAAGGGCTGGCATGCCAAATTTCCTCAGTCTTCTCAGAAAGTACAGTCACTGCTGGGACTTCCTGATGAGGTGTGTATTGTGAGACCAGGTGAGATCCTCACTGATGTGGATGCTGAGGAATTTGAAGGTCTTCACTCTCTCCACCTCAGTCTCACCAATGAACAAGGGTGTGTGCAGCTCCCACTTCCTCCTCGGATCAACAATCATTTCCTTGGTCTTGTCTGCATTCAAGGAAAGATTGTTGTCATGACACCAGGCCACCAGCTCAGCCTCCTTCCTGTATGCTGTCTCATCCCCACCAGTGATCAGTCCAACGACTGTAGTGTCAGTCAAACTTGATGATGCTGGTGTTGTTCTGGGAGGACATGCAGTCATAAGTGAAGAGTGTGTACAGAAGGGGGCTCAGCACACAGCCCTGGGGGACCCCTGTGCTGACTGTTCTTGTGCTGGATGTGTGGCTGCCGACTCTGACTGATTGGGGTCTGTCTGATAGAAAACTCAGCACCCAGTTGCAGAGTTAGTCAGACCGAGGGTGAGGAGCTTTTCTGAGAGTTTGTGTGGGATGACCGTGTTAAATGCTGAGCTGTAGTCGATTCTGACATACGTGTCCTTGCCCTCCAGGTGTGTGAGGGCTGTGTGAAGGGCTTTGTGAAGGGCAGTGTTTGGTGCGTCGTCTGTGGACCTGTTCCGACGGTATGCAAACTGAAGAGGGTCTATAGTGTTCGGAATGGTCTCCTGGATGTGAGTTATGACTATTCTCTCTAAGTACTTCATCGCGATTTGGGTGAGTGCAACAGGGCGATAGTCATTTAGGCAGGTCTCAGGCACACAAGCCTAAGATCAAAATGCAAAATGCTAAATGGAGGGTGGTGGTGATGTAAAGCATGCTGCTACTGAACTCTGGAGACATGTGGAAACATATTCTGTGGTGCAATGAATCACACTTCTCCATCTGGCAGTCTGATGGATGAGTCTGTTTGGTGAATGCCAGGAGAACATTACCTGCCTGTTTGCATCGTGCCAACTGTAAAGTTTGGTGAAGGAGGGATAACACTATGGGATTGTTTTTCAGGAATTGGCCTAGATGTTTTAGTCTCAGTGATGGGAAATTTTGCACAAAGACATTTTGAACAAAATAGGCATGACTCACAGCCACAAGAAAGCACGTAACAACTGAAACACTGTCTAAACTGGATTTCTTTTTTGGTCAATACAGTATGCTTCCAACTTTGTGGGATCTTGGGGAAGGGCCTTTTCTGTTCCAGTATGACTGTGTCCCAGTGCACAAAACAAGGTCCATTAAGGCATGGCTGGGAGAGTTTGGTGTGGAAGAATTTGACTGACCCACACAAAGCCCTGATCACAACCCCGTCGAACACCTTTAGGATGAACCAAAACAGAGATAGTGAGCCAGGCCCTCTCATCCAATATCAGTGTCTGACCTCTTTCTGTTATTATTTGCAATTTCACTGTTGTCCCAATTGTTTTGGAATTGGGATTTTTAGCTGGGTTGGAGATTTTAGGTGATTCAGACATAATAACGTAGTAGGTAGTAAAGATGTATTAATAGATTAGTTAGACACCACAATCTTACACTGTGTTTGTCACAGTTTTTCCTGGTTTGTCTCTGAACTTTTTCATTCCCAATAAGTAGATGAATCTGATTATGATCAGGCACCTAGATAGATAGCTAGATAGACAGATAGCAGCAGTCTAGTAGCAAGACATATAATTACATATAAACTGTTTTACGTATAAAACAAAAAAGACATAAAAATATACGTAAGTACAAGAGCAGAAATAAATATATATACACACATACATATATATATATACTGCTCAAAAAAATAAAGGGAACACTCCAATAACACATCCTAGATCTGAATGAATGAAATATTCTCATTGAAGACTTTGTTCTGTACAAAGTTGAATGTGCTGACAACAAAATCACAAACAGCATCAATGGAAATCAAATGTATTAACCAGTGGAGGCCTGGATTTGGAGTCACACACAAAATTAAAGTGGAAAAACACACGACAGGCTGATCCAACTTTGATGTGATGTCCTTAAAACAAGTCAAAATGAGGCTCAGTGTTGTGTGCGGCCTCCACGTGCCTGTATGACCTCCCTACAACGCCTGGGCAGCTCCTGATGAGGTGGCGGATGGTCTCCTGAGGGATCTCCTCCCAGACCTGGACTAAAGCATCCACCAGCTCCTGGACAGTCTGTGGTGCAACGTGGCGTTGGTGGATGGAGCGAGACATGATGTCCCAGATGTGCTCAATCGGATTCAGGTCTGGGGAACGGGCGGGCCAGTCCATAGCTTCAATGCCTTCAACTTGCAGGAACTGCTGACACACTCCAGCCACATGAGGTCTAGCATTGTCCTGCATTAGGAGGAACCCAGGGCCAACCGCACCAGCATATGGTCTCACAAGGGGTCTGAGGATCTCATCTCGGTACCTAATGGCAGTCAGGCTACCACTGCCGAGCACATGGAGGGCTGTGCGGCCCTCCAAAGAAATGCCACCCCACACCATTACTGACCCACTGCCAGACCGGTCATGCTGAAGGATGTTGCAGGCAGCAGATCGCTCTCCACGGCGTCTCCAGACTCTGTCACGTCTGTCACATGTGCTCAGTGTGAACCTGCTTTCATCTGTGAAGATCACAGGGCGCCAGTGGTGAATTTGCCAATCCTAGTGTTCTCTGGCAAATGCCAAGCGTCCTGCACGGTGTTGGGCTGTGAGCACAACCCCCATCTGTGGACGTTGGGCCCTCATACCATCCTCATGGAGTCTGTTTCTAACCGTTTGTGCAGACACATGCACATTCTGCAGGGCTCTGGCAGTGCTCCTCCTGTTCCTCCTTGCACAAAGGTGGAGGTAGCGGTCCTGCTGCTGGGTTGTTGCCCTCCTACGGCCTCCTCCACATCTCCTGGTGTACTGGCCGGTCTCCCGGTAGCGCCTCCAGCCTCTGGACACTAAGCTGACAGACACAGCAAACCTTCTTGCCACAGCTCGCATTGATGTGCCATCCTGGATGAGCTGCACTACCTGAGCCACTTGTGTGGGTTGTAGAGTCCGTCTCCTGCTACCATGAGTGTGAAAGCACCACCAACATTCAAAAGTGACCGAAACATCAGCCAGAAAGCAGAAAGGTACTGAGAAGTGGTCTGTGGTCCCACCTGCAGAACCACTCCTTTATTGAGTGTGTCTTGCTTATTGCCAGTAATTTCCACCTGTTGTCTGTTCCATTTGATTGGAATTTGATTCCATTTGATTCTATTCCAAATTGATTGTCAATCATTGTTGCTTCCTAAGTGGAAGTTTGATTTCAGTTTGATTTGTGGATTGCTGCCCAGCCTGTTCCAGTGCCAGGCTTTGTGGACGCCACCAGAGTTCCTGTTCCCATGGCCGCTACTTGCGGCACTCCAGTTCCCGTGGCCACTTCCCATGGCTGCGCCTCTGGCCCCACCGTCTGCCACCACACCTCCGGACCCACCGCCTGCCGCCGAGCCTCCAGACCTGCCACAGCGCCTCTGGATCACCGCCTGTCTCCATAGATGTCGCTGCGGGCTCGCCTGCCTCGGTGAATGTCATAGCCCCTTTGATCCCACCTGTCCCGCCCTCGCCTGTGTCTGTTGCTCCCTGTGAGCCTCCTGTTCCTCCTGGACTGTCTCGACCCTAATTATGGATTTGCCCTCAATAAATTTTGCTTTTCTCCGCATATGCATCCACCTCCTTATTGCCCACTCACAATCCAGCTTTTAGTCCAGCAACAACATCTAGTCTTACTGATGTTTAGCTGCAGCTGGTTCAGCTTATACCAGCCAACAAATTCTTTCACCAGCTTTCTGTATTCCTCCTCTTGTCCATTCTTCATGCACCCCACAATGGCCATGTTATCCGAGAATTTCTGCAGATGACACGGCTCTGTGTTGCACCTGAAGTCAGAGGTGTACAGGTTGAACAATGGAGCTAACACAGTCCCCTGAGGTGCCTCAACACTGCACACAGCCCTGTCTGAGACACAGCCCTGCAGTTACACATACTGGGGTCATCCACCTGCATCAGCTGTAGCTTCTTCCCTAACAGCACAGGCTGTGAGGTATTGAATGCACTGGAGAAATTGAAAAACATGATCCTCACAGTGCAGCCTGATGTGTCCAGGTGAGAGTACGTTCTGTCCAGCAGGTAGAAAACTGCACCATCCACTCCAATACCATCCTGATATTCAAACTGCAGCGGGTTGAGAGCTGTTCTGACCAGAGGTCTCAGATGAGCTAGCATCAGCCTTTCAAGTATCTTCATTAAGTTCAATGCCATCAGGTCCACCTGCTTTGCTCTGTTTGAGTTTTTTCAGTTCACCCTTCGCCTGATTAGCAGTGAATATATTCCAGTTATGGGGAGAAGGTGGGAGGCATCCACTGCAGACAGTGATTACTGATGGTCACAGGTGTGAATGGCTGTGGTGGAGGAAGGTGAGGCTGTGGATGGCACATGGTGTATTTGTGTAGGTGTGTTAATCTATATATAACACAGACACACGGGAGTTATTCAACTCTAGTTTGTTTCCCAGCTTGGACTTGTACTCCTCTTTGACCTTCTTAATTGAGGGTTTAAGCTTCTTTTGTACCCTCTTCAGTTGCCCCCTGTGTCCTCTTTTCTTTTGGTTCAGCAGAGACTTTTAGTCACTGGTGACACAGGGGTTGTGATTCGGAAAGAATCGGACAGTCCTGCAGGGTACAACAGAGTCTACACAGAAGTTGATGTAGTCAGTAATGCATGATGTTATTTCATCAATGTCCTCACCATGTGGTTCACACAGGACATCCCATTGTGTACCCTCCAGACAGCCCCTCAGTGATTCTACAGCCTCAGGTGACCACTTCTTCACAGTCCTTGTGATCACTGCCTGTCTCTGAAACAGAGGTTTATACCATGAGTTGAGGTGAACCAAACTGGACTATATGGTTGAAACATGAGTGGAGTCTCCACACACTGCAATGAATGGTTTTGGACTCTAGTGATGGTTGAGTGGATGACGTCACACACGACGTGTTAGCAGAAGGTGGAATGTACATAGCACTCAGAGTCACAGCAATGTCTCAGAGGTCTGAGAAGCGAAAGCCTGGTCAGATGAGAACATGTAGAAATAATATTCAGATCCCAAATTTACATATAGTTGTAAGTCTGACACCATATCATGGCCTATCTTGTTGTACAGGCAAAAAACAAAGCTTATCTTACAAGAAATTTAAAAAGGAGCTATTTATGAAAGAAAAAATAACATTTGTAAGATTTCTGTGATACACATCTACTGGAAAAACAAAATTGAAAAAAAAAAACATCACTTTATAAATACAATAAATTCTGTATATTGTAATGCATTACTAACATTCCCAGTAATGTAATATGGTATTACATCATTGGTATAAATGTTATTACATCATGAGTATGACATTGTATTACATTATTGGGAAAGTTATGGCATTGGGTTTTAAAAAAATTGTTGGCCAAGTTTAATGTAAAATGTTATACCATTCCTGAAAATTATTACATTTTTGGGACATTATTACACATTTTTCTTCCTAACCTTACAGGTCATCAAACACAGCTCTTGGTTGAGCCTTATGTGAGTCTGTGTATGTGACAAGTAACATGAGCAGACAGCTGCCACAGGGCATGTGTTTCACAGAGTCAGCTATTGAAGGCTGTGTGATCTCAGGAAAGTTGGTTATACATTTTAAATTCAACTGGAGAATTTAGAGGTGCTGGAAAAACTGCCTCTAAAACATTTGTAATTGATTACTTTCAGTTTAGTAGTTAAAGATGATTGCATTACTTCATGTACAGCTGCTTTTACATTCATGGTAGATTTGCAAAGTGGGAGCACATCCATTGTTTGTGATATGTTAAAATTCTATGATGTTATTCAGATATCAGACATGTTCACCAGGTTCTATGTGATATTAAGATTTATTGAAAAAAAAATTGAAACCAAGAATACCAAGAATACCAAGGCTGAGCAGGG
Source organism: Pygocentrus nattereri (assembly GCF_015220715.1). Lineage (NCBI taxonomy): Eukaryota > Metazoa > Chordata > Actinopteri > Characiformes > Serrasalmidae > Pygocentrus > Pygocentrus nattereri. The sequence goes on along the minus strand of NC_051215.1, from coordinate 51,160,702 downwards.
TTTCTTTTACCATAAAGTAAACATTTCTAATTTACTGGCCCATGACACATTGATCTAAGACATGTCTGGTGCATAGCCTCAGCTTAGGGTATGTCTTTATTGAGCTGGGAGGTTCATAAGTGTCTGAGTTGTATTGGTAAATGTTATTGTGAAAGCTGCCATGCTATTTTTAGCTGTGTGTGTGTGTGTGTGTGTGTGTGTGTGTGTGTGTGTTTGTGTGTGTGTGTGTGTGCGTGTTTGGCATGTACCATTCCTGCAAGCCTTGCTTGGCTTGAGTGGGGGTTCTGGTTGTATGGGCTAAATCTAATGGGAACATGGACTCAACAGGTGCTGCTGGGGTGTGAACAGATACTCACAGTCAGACTTTCAAATTAGAACCCAAAAAGATTACACAAAATGCTAGATGGATCCAGGGGTCCAAAATGCTGCCTAAATACTGCTATGAAATCTTTTTTGTATTAGAGGAACTAATCAGATGAAAAAAATAGTCTTTCTCAGTTTTTCAGAAGGTGAGTTGATAATATTTCTTCCAGGCTCTGCAACACTCTAGAATTGACAATGTGAGCATAAGATAAGATGATCCTTTATTAGTCCCACAGCAGGGAAATTCACAATGCATGCTTGACTCCTCTTTTATCATCACATGTTTTTTGGGATTAGTCTGAAAAAACTGAGTAAACTAAAACATTTACTTTTGTTCAGATGTTGTGTACTGAATCAGTGATATTCTAGATATACCATACCACAGTACTAACAGTCATTACAAACAGGTAATATGTAAATCCAGTGCCACATAGGGTTAGGGTTAGGGTTAGGGTTAGGGTCACAGCAACATTCATTCAACCCAAGATTCAGATTATTTGGCTATGTTACTTTAAATTTCTGCAGTAAAATCCTTAATTTTTTTATGTGCCTAATGCGCTGACGTTTTATGTCTCAGCAGTTAAACTGTGAAAAAAGGCAAATTGTTGCTCATACATTTAGAGACATTGTCTCTTTGTCCTCTTTAACACATTAAAATGTGGAATTTATAAAAATTTGAGCTTTTTTGATTGATTGAGCTACCACTATATAAAAGTAGCATATAGTTTCAAGTTTATTTGTCATTTGCACATGTCAGGACATTCATGCATTGAAATACTTGTGGTGAGTCTCAGATAATAATAAAATATAAGATAAACAAACTGTAATATATTAAATATACACAAAATACAGAGACAATATACATTTTAATGTGACTTAAATGACAAAGTGACTTTTATTGTATTGCAATAGTTTCCAAGTAAGTGCATGCAGACAATTTGGATCAGTTAGCTCTAATCTTGATTGGTTTATTGAGAGGGATAAAGCAATGCCCTTCAAAATATATTAGTTACAGTTTTTAATGCTGTTTCACAGTTAATAGGTAATACTATGAATAGGAAATAATAAGTGCCACAATAACACTTAATTTAGTTTAATTGCAAAATTTTAAATACACATGAAAAACTAAGATAACAAATAATTTACAGTGCGGGGAGAGGCAAAAACCTAATAGGCTTATGTAAAGCCTCAACCTAAATACTAATAAATCATAGAAATCACATAATAGAAAACACAAAATTGCATACAAAATATAATAACAACACAGAAATGACATCAGTTAACCATAATAATAACATTACGAATGGGAAAACTATTAATGTTCATAAACCTTTGATATGCAAAATCAAGCAGGACTTTAAATTCAGAAATATTACATTAACTAATAATTAATTTGTGCATTATTTTCTTAGTATCTTTTTATTTAAGGTTAATAAACTTAGAGTACTGAAAACAGTATCTGGTAAATCTGAAATCAAGACCCCACATTTCTTTGTTTTGCTCAAAGAGTAAGTTAAGATGTTATCACTCAGTGTTGCTGAACTTGTAGATTTATCACGTATATTCAATGTGTAGATTTATCAACAAGAGGAAAAAACATTAAGAAAATCCCCAGTAGGAGCATCTTCCTTAAAAAAGATTCAGATTAACATCACTTAAAATGTAACTAAGCGTATCCTCTTTATAAATTCAGTGACCTGGACAGACTTTCATTAATATATTTAATGACAGAGGCAGGTGATCGATAAATAACACCAACAATAACATCCTTTCCATTAGAGGCACCAGAGAGCCTTAGATTCTACCTCAGCCCTGTCTGACTTCAGAGTGAGATCATCCCTAATTTTAAATTCATAGTCATCGTAAATAAACATAATCCGTCTCAAAATACATTCTCTCTCTCTCACACACACACACACACACACACACACACACACACACACACACACACAGACACACACACACACACACACAGACAAAAATACTGACAATTCACACTTCTAAGCTAAGGCAAAGTGGAAAGTCTTCTTCTGTTTCTCTGGGTACAGATACTGCACCATTTTGTTCCCACACTAATGAAGATAAAAGTAAAAAGGTGAATTATGCTGTTGCTGGATAACACAAACCTGCCAGTATTCAGTATATTTAGTTCTGAATTTAGACACTGTGGTTGATATTGTGAAAAGTTGTTGTTAGCTTTTATATCCAAGAGAAAATCACTGATAAAAAGGAACAAAATCAACTACTTGATTAATTAATTCATTTTTAAAAAAACGACAAATCATAATTTTTTCAAAATATGCTATTAGTGTAAGATTAGTGTAAAGGCATCTTACCACACTTGGATTTTAAGGATTTAATCCAATTAATTTTATATGTCCAATATTTAGCCAAAATTGTAATATTATTAACCCCAAATTCTATCTCTTAATTTTCAATACATTCCCATATTTTTAGTTTATATCCAAGTCAGGTAATTTGTATTTTGTCTTTTGCCAATTAAAACAGTTTTCAGAAGATTTTAGATAGCTTGCATGAGACAAAAATGATTTGATTTCTTTACAAATAGTGCAAGCATTCAAAATCAAATTAAATCTGTGTCTTTAGATTTAATTGATGTATGTCATTGATAATTATAAAGTGCACTTCCTAAGCTTTGGGTAAGACGGAAAGGCAAGGCAAGGCAAGGCAAGGCAAGTTTATTTATATAGCACCTTTCATACACAATGGTCATTCAAAGTGCTTTACAAATGAAAAAATACAGAAAAATGTAATTAATGTAAATAAAATAAAATTTATGTAAATTTAAAAAAAATTAAAACATAATTAAAACAATATATTTAAAAGAAGTTAATCAAATTTAAAAGAAGGAGATAAAAAATTAGAATAAAAATAAGAAACATGATCTGTCAAACAGAGCTGTCTATCACAGGGATGTTTTACTCTTCAGATACTGAAGTATAATAATACACTGTAAAAGTATATATATATATAAAACACCACAACGTGTGATCAAGCAACAAATAAGAATTCATTTTCACTAATGCAATCTGAGTTCTTACAGAAATTTTTACACCTTCCTTTGCATGCTGTATTTGCAATGTTGCTGGATGCTGATTTCTTCTCTTTAAATATGTGCAATCCTGGGGACTTAATTTATAAAGAGGAACATAATTTAAGGTTGAACTGAATCTGATGCAACACTCTTGTTGTATGGGTTTGCCCTCTTCTGGACACAATGCACAAAAATAGATCAAATAAATAGTAAAATAAAGCTTTGCTAAGCTTTGTAACACACAGTTCTAGCAGTTTTAACAATAAATGGTCTTAAATGCCAGAATTAATGTATAACTGCTAATTCACCCACCCTTAACCCTGAAGAATGACATGCAACACAGACAACAATTTTGCTTGGAGCCTAATGGAATGGCAAAGAGGAAAAAGATTTAAGTTAAACATCAAGAATTTAGAGACCAATGGAAAGACTCATTTGCATTTATGTGCACTCCAGCTGGTTTCCTGATGTGTTTGTTCTGTAACAAGAAATTGTCAACCACCAAAAAGTTGAACGTCGAGACATATTTCACTAGAAAACATTCTACTTTTGTAGAAAAGCATCCTGCCGGAGATGCGAGAAAAGTAAATAAGCTGAGCTAAAGCTTAAAGCAGAGCAAAATAAGTTTGTGTTTTGTTAATATTGTATTTTTAGCCTGTGCTAGGGCATTAGCATGTAGTGAGACATTTAAACCAGTAAAATGGACATAAAATGTTGCGGCTATCAATGTGGTTTGATTTTTGTTGAAATGAGACAAAGGTAGCTCCACTGAAAGTAAAAGAATAAGGCAGAAATCTTACACTGTGGCATGATGATCATACTCAAGATTTTAAATAGACTCTTAGACAAGAGCATATTTTTCAAGTTCAGGAAACATTCTGTATTAAGTAGCTTTTACTCGGTATGTTTTAGTGACAATAACTTACTTTTATAAGTTAAAGAAACATTATTTATTGCGTAGCTCCTACTAGGTATTTTTTATTGAAACTAACTAAATTTTATAAGTTATAGAAACATTCTTTTTTAAGTCATTATTACCACACATTTTGAGTTCACAGTACACATTAAAATCAAGTACAGATAGCCTAAACATTATTACCCTACACACATTGAATTTCTCAGTAAACAATTTCCTATTTATTTTTCACTTTATGTACATTGAAGTTTTCACATTCAACAAAGATGAAAATTCCCCTGCAATTGGCAACTTTCATTAATTTCAACTCAAAGTTGCATGACAGTTAAATTCTTTTTTGAACCTGATAAAATGTAGCATTGATTGATTCAAACATCAACTTCAACCCAAATCTTTACCACATCCAGAAAGTGCAAACACACCACTTCAATACTAACGTATTAAAACATTATGTTGAACATAAGCCAATATGGAGCGTTCGATAACCATGTTACCCTCAAGCACAACTGCAGTCCTCTCTGGGCAGAACAATGTGGCATCTGTTGAACTTGCACTGATTGAGAGGAGACCACCTGACATGTCACTGATGTCTGGTTCATCAGACTGCATCACCTGAAGACCAGAAGAGAGAACTGTTAGCTCTGTTATTCCAAATTTACAAAAGCCGACTGCTACAAAATGCATTAGTAACATTTCAGGACTCAGTCACAGAGAGCCATCAGTCATAATCCAAAAATGTAATTTCCTTCATTTGTCAATCAATATGTAACAAAATAGAACAGACTTTCTAACCCAAATTTGATCATTTCACCATTGTAGCAATTCAGCAAACTTAAAATTGGTCTGAGATTTCTACAGTGTGTTTTCTATCACATCACACTAACAATTCTGATTCATTTTGATGTAGATATACACTGATTGGCCAGAAAGGTTGCACACCAGTTCTTAATTTGTACAAAATCTGGTACCTCTAATGTTTGGAGTGCCTGCGTTTATTTTTGTGAATTTAGCACCTGTGTTTTCTGTCCTTCACAATCATCAAGGTTATAAGCAGCAGCTAAAACACTGGAGATATCCATCCCATGCAGACTCCCATCTTACAAAAATGCCATCAGTCCTGTGGAAGTGTTTCTCCTGAAAGTCAAATTAAACTTCACATCTCTGCAGATCCCTTCATGCTTCCTGTAACTGGCTGCTCTAATTCCATGTCTCAAACCACTCCTGTACTCTACCTGCCTACCTACACTTGTCTAGTCGTACTGCTCTGTTTTAAACTCACAGTGTGTGTGTTAGGGTTTGTGTGCACTGTTTGGATCCCCATCTGTATGACAGAGTGAAATCTCTCGTATTATTATTTACATTACCGCTTACCGGACAAAAAATGAGGAATAACATTGTGAAGGACCTACTTTGACCTGCCTGTAAGCAAAGTGATTTTTATACACAATCCGTGAAACATACGCATGCAAAATTATCTATTTTCTTCACACTATGGCCTTTGGCATGCCGAAATGCGACCCCTCCTTTTTGCCAATCATTAACATCTGCTTTGTGACCGAATTTCCACACATTCAGTGACCTGTATCACTTCTTCTCCATCTATGACTCCCGTTGCACACCCTGCAGATATTTATTAGTGACAGACCAATTAAATTTTTCTTTGATCATCATTTTAAGCTCATCCACAGAATCTGGGTGTGAACACAGAGTCATCTTCCTAACAATGTCTGTGGAGGTGGAGATGAAATATGAAGGTGTGACTTGCCATTTCCTGTTGTTAAATAGAAGAGAAATACATTAATGAGCTGATGGGAATTTATGTGACCATTATTCTCCATATTGTTCCTGTATGGCTCTTATTGGTGTAATGGATAAAACATAATCCGTGATCCATACAGCTCAATCTCCCCCACGGTTCGGGGCGCACATGAACTGCGGATTGCCAAAGTTTAACCATAACAGTGTGGAATACAGTTTTACTGCAGCTGCTACTTTTTACAGTAAAAATTCCCTCAGTCTCGGTGTAGAGTTGCCATGAAAGAGCAGCTGTCTGAGACATGAATGGAACATGAGGATAAATCCGCTACGGTTTGTAAACACTGTGCCATGTGTGAAAATAAGTTCTCAACATAAAACAGGCCATCATGTCAAAATAGTCACTATTACAAACTAAACAGCAACACAAAATACTTTCAAACTGGAAGCTAAAACTACTTTTATTATTTATTTTCATTGTTTTTGCTGATCCCAAAAATTATCCGTTCTGTGACTCAAAAAACGAGATTTACATGATTTTTACATCCGTTACATGAGTTTTGTGATCCATTATACCACTAATGGCTATGTTCACATTACAAGCCTCACTGATCAGTTCTGATTTTTTTTTACACTTCACATTCATAACTGTAAAAGACCTGTATCTGTTTCTAATGTGAATCTGTCCCCTGAAATGGCAGTGATTCATTTATGAACAACAATCAAAAAGCATCACATTTGTGAATTAATTAGTGCTGTGCTTAAAACAATTAATTAACTAATTAACTAATAAATGAATTAATTAAATAAATAAAATAAAAAAGCAAAACAAGCCATCTTGACCTGATCATGTACAACTTTCAGCTCACACCCACCCCCCACTGGTTCTTCTGCTGGCTGCCGTAACCCTCAGTTCACACATTCCAACACTCAGCAGCCCCACTGCTCCAGTATGACCTTCACAATGGCCCAGGTGAGAAATGAGCTCAGGAAGATCAAGGCGAGGAAGGCTACAGGGCCGGATGGCATCAGTGCCAGGCTCCTCAAGTCCTGCGCAGATCAGCTGTGTGGGATAGTGGAGCACATTTTCAATACAAGTCTGAAGCTTAGGGGGCAGTCGTGGGCTGGAGGTTAGGGAACTGGCCCTGTGACCGGAAGGTTGCTGGTTCAATCCCTAGCAGCGACAGTCCATGACTGAGGTGTCCTTGAGCAAGACACCTAACCCCCAATTGCTCTCCGGGCGCTGCAGATAGGGCTGCCCACCTCTGCAGGCAAATGTGCTCATTGCCTTCTAGTGTGTGTGTATTCACTAGAGTGTATGTGGTGTTTCACTTCACAAATGGGTTAAATGCGGATTTCCCCAGTTGTGGGATTAAAAAAGTTTCACTTAACTTAAGCTGGGGAGAGTACCTCAACTGTGGAAAACATCTTGTGTGGTGCCATTCCTGAAAACGCAGCACCCAAAGGACCTCAGCAGCTACAGGCCGGTGGCACTGACATCACACCTGATGAAGACATTGGAGAGGCTGGTCCTTAGACAACTCCACCCTATGGTGAGCTCATCTATGGACCCACTTCAGTTTGCCTACCAGCCTGGCATCGGGGTGGATGATGCCATCATCTACCTGCTGCATGGAGCTCTTTCTCACGTGGAGAAGCCTGGGCGCACTGTGAGAATCACGTTCTTTGATTTCTCCAGTGCTTTCAACACCATACAGCCTGGGCTCCTGAAGGACAAGCTGGAACAGGCAGGGGTGGACCATCACCTAACGCACTGGATGCGGCAGCATCTCCACTGCAGACAGGAAGAAACTGGACAAACTGGTCAGGAGGGCCGGCTCAGTCCTAGGGACTCCTCTAGACCCAGTGCAGGTGGTGGGAGAAAGGAGGATGCTGAACAAGCTAGCATCCATGCTGGAGAACGACTCCCACCCCATGCGTGAGACTCTGGCAGCACTGGGCAGCTCCTTCAGTGACCGGCTCCTTCACCCCAAGTGTGTGAGGGAGCGCTATCGCAGGTCCTTCCTTCCTGCTGCTGTGAGGATGTTCAACCAGCACTGCTCCCAGTAGACCACACACATACACACTCACACACACACACACACACACACACACACACACACACACACACAATATACACGCATACAATATACACACATTCAGAATGCAAATATTTTTCATTGTGCAATATGTTCATAAGTGCAATACAGATCTTATGCAACTCATTTTATTCTTATTCTTATTCTGTTGTAAATAGTCTAGAGATTTAACTTTAATTTTTATTATTTATAATGTTTATAATGTTTATACTGTTTCCTGTTTATATTACTGAGTGTTTTACTCCTGTTACTCTGCTGCTGCTGTAATACTGTGAATTTTCCCGCTGTGGGACTAATAAAGGATTATCTTATCTTATCTTATCTTATCTTATCTTATCTTATCTTATCTTATCTTATCTTATCTTATGTTTAATGCTCTGATCAAAATAAATCTTTTCTGTGTTAACAGCAAATGTCCATCGATAGTGTATGCTGTGAGACTTACTGTATCGTTTAAGTCTGGAGAGATGTTGTCTGAGTATCTTAGCTTAAATGATCTTAAATGCTCCCTGTACCAGCACTCGTAGTTTCTGCAAAGAAAGGAAACAGAGTTGTTCACAAGCAGTATATGATCAATCCTGCCGAACTTTGGAAGTCCCCCTGTCTGCCCTGCAGAAACAAACATTCCAATTGCGAATTCTGTGCCATTTACAGAAACCTTTGATGTACTGTAGATGTTTTCGCTATCCATCTTGGTCTCTATGAAGTCTTTTGCCACTTGAGGCAGAGTAGAAACTTGGACAGAGGTGACTCTTGAGGCATGTATGTGGGGTCTGAAATATAATGGTGCACTGAGATGTTACGCCATCATGTATTGATGCCTGGTTGCAAGACTTTTCAAGACGTTCTTAACATTCTGTGTGTCATGGATCACCCTCTTAAAAAACGGGGTTTTCCCTTGAACCTCATGGTCCATAGGTGAACCAGAGGCCCTAAACACTTTGTCAGTTCTGGGTAGTGCTCAACATAATGATGCTTGGGTCTGAGCTTAAACTCTGGAAACACTGCTTTAACTCCAAGGTTCTTCTCTCTGAGCCTTTGGAAGACAGCTTGTTGTAGTTGTCTTGTGGTTTTATGCGCACATAAATATTGTTGCTGATGTTACTGACCTGACAGATACCTCCAACACACTCTGTGTAGTGTCTTGAAACGCTTGATAAACATGAGATTAAAAAGTGTAGCGCATCTCCACAATCCTGCATTGTGAAGCCAGATGGTAACTACCACTGATGTCTAGTGTATGAAACACAACAGCACAATCCAGGTCATAAATAAGGTCATCAATTATAAGTGTGATGTACCACTTTATTGCAAACTTAGGTAGGTGTACCTTCACACAAATTCAAAACTCTGAATTCTTTGACTTAGGATTCACCAATATAAGTAGGTTGTCCAGAGGCTTTTTCTATTACCCGGTGTTTCTCCAGCTTTTTGTAGTCATCCAGGAGTTGGCTGACGAGGGCTGAGTTTGCAGGATCTGAAGCAGTGGACAGTGAGTTTTTTATTTTGAGCAATCTTAGCTCTGTAGCAGTCTAGTAATTGAGAAGTTGCCATTAGTGACATATAATCTTGTAGGAACACTGTAAATCTTGGAGCTTACCATTGCTGTAAGTATGCCTCTCAGTGGTAATGCCTCTGTTGACCCAGACACAACTATAGCCTTTGAGCGGCACAGTCCACCATGATGTTTTCATAGATGGTTCTGTCCACTAGGTTCACACTGGTGTGTTGAAGATGTCAACCTGAATGTCTGGTTGTGTAGGCTTTTGCAACATGCAGGCAGTGTACACACAGTGATTATCTGATGAGGTGTCATTCTTTCCAGCAGGGTCACTGAGTGATGGATTACTCCTTCATTGCTGTTGGCTGCACTCTATGCTTGTTCTGTGATTTGTAAACTTTCTGAAAGCTATTCAGTTTTCCACATGCTCTATACTCTTTTGCAGGACAAAATAGTGGGTGAAACTGCACGCTACATTTATTGCAAGTTTTCTGTTTATGTATTGTTTATATTAGGTAGTTGGTGCAGTGTGCTTATGAGATGATTTGGTATAGGGCTGATTAAAGTGCACGCACTGGCAAGTCCCTTCTGTGTGATTGTGTGCATTTTCAGGACCATTAGGACATTTCTTGCACATTTCTTGCAGCTGTGTGATGGTAATGATGTTATGAGGAATTACCACTCTGAATTATCTTTGACTTTATTTCTTTGTTCACATTATTGAGACCACAAACCGATATTATGCCTGTACAAAAATCTGCCTATGTTAAAACATACATTTTTGGATGTCCTCAGACTACAATGTCAGGTTTCACACATCAGAAAAACGCATGTATAAGCTCTCATACATCAGGCAAAACATTTAAATGGCCTTGGATAAAATGGCTTAGGAGAAGACAACAGGCTAAGTGGCCACATACCTTCTGATGGCAAAGTTATATAACATATAACATTCTCAATTCTACTCTTTCTTGCTAGATTAATTGAATTAAGTTTAAGTTTTTAAATATGTTTTTTTACTGAATTTTTCTGAACATTTTACTGAACTCTGTCTTCATCATGTTCTTCTATTTATTTGACAAAGATTTATCTTCAACTCGCACATTGGCAGTGGCTGGTTTCATTACGGGTCACTGAATTATAGCTGTGCTGTACTGCACTCTCTGTTGGAAAAGAGCCCTTAGTCTAAAAAGCCCTTGATGTATTGGGGAAATGGTGTATTTAGTGTACATTTAGTTTGGTCTTGCACATTATACTTCAGGACATTCGAGAGGCCAATAGTGTGCTATCGTGGAGTCTCCTGCTCTGGGGAGACTACACTTACGTACTCCCATCTGCTATTTACTGACACCAGCTTTAGGTCCATGCTGGCTCCATCCCAGTTCATTTCAGGACTTATTAACTACATTTCATGTAGCCCAACAACATTTTTAGTCTAAGAATCTGGATGAACTAAGACATATACAAAAAACTAAATAAATACAAAAGATGCACACAAAAAACCCCTTTATATTCCTGTTTACATGCATACTAGTATAGTCTGATCTCCTTCATGATGCAAAGTGTATCCATGTTTGAGTTTTGACATTTAAATATATAAGCATTCAGTTTATTCAGTTTTTCTTTCTATTTAAGTATGCAGTGATGTCTATTTAAACATTTGACACGAGAGACATCAATTCCTTGCTCCAAACATTCAAACCCCTTTCATCTTTTGCTACATTTTATTGTTTTACTGTTTATTTGCTGTCATCTTGTGTGGTACTAAAGACAGTGCAACAAAAGGGCAAAACAACAATAAACAAAAAAACAAAAAAAATGCTGATTAACCCTTCTCAAATAATTCATATTTATTTGAAAACTCTGTATCTCAAGAATTGCTCATCTAAAAAATTAGAAACATATTTATGAGTAGATTCATGATTTGATTCTGAGATAGCTTCTTACTTTTGGCGTGTGTAGAACATCCAATCAAGCAGAAATTTTGTGAGCACCATATTCTAGAGAAATTATGCAGTGAATTTTTAAGGACAACTTGGTACATTGAAATGTATGTCCACCATCAGGCAATCAGCTTTCACCAGGCATTTGAAAAGCTTAACATTGATCAACCACCACAAAACCTGAATGGTTTGCCCTCTGAGGGGCGCTATTCATGAACATCAGGTATACATGCATATTACACATATTATGCATGATGTATTACATATACATATTTTTACCTATGATCACACAACTTTGCTGTCACAAGGGTGCTTTAAAAGTGCATAGTTCTTTGCAGCAGGAGAGGAGATGCATATGAAAGCGTTAAACTTTGCAAATACAGCTATATCACAAATTATACCATTAGCCCTGTATTTTCGACATACAGTGACAATTTTTAGAGTGTTCTACAAAGTTCAGTGAATCCGTACATATGAATTTAAGCATGTATCATGCTCAAAGGCCACTGCTTTATGGTCCCATGTGCCATATGGGCAAAGCTCAGTTCACAGAATGTATATTGATCAACAGCGCTTTGATCAATCCTCATAAAATTTTACTGCCTTGTATGTCACGTGACTTTGAAAAAACCCAGTCAATAGAGGGCATTATAACCCACAATAACTGTTTCTCAGCTGCTGCATGTCTGATTGAACTGAGACTTTGCAAGCTGTATCTGTGAAGTACTTTAAGGACAACTGAATTGGATTACATCTGTTTTAAGCAGGGTTTCAACTGGCTTAACTTTGGCCAATCTTCATGAAACTTCTTCATAAAATTTGAATGGTATGTACATGTTGGCGTTCTTTAACAGCATATGAAATTTCATATTAATTGGCTGTCAGGGGGCGCTGTTCTAAAAAAAAAGCTTATGTTCAATTACTTTTGATTTGAAGAAATAAAATTTTATTCATGTCATGTAGTGCATGGAGACTGACACATTTCCAAATACAAGTCTTTCAGAAAACTTTATTTCTCTGCCGATTTACCCTGTCATGATGAAACTTGGGAAAAATATAGAAAAAGATAAACTGAAAACACTTTACTAATTTATTACTACAATTCCTAATAATATGTCCCAGTAATAAAATCACTGAAAGATGGGATTAAAATGTTAAAATGGAGCTTGAACCCGATTTGCTCTCTACGTTTAAATGCCACATTAGTTTGAGCCATGTGTGGCTCACCATATAAGCTGTTGCCCTCCCAACCCTGAGGTGTACGGTTTGAAGTCCATCTCAGTTGAGATGAAGAATATCAAATATCAACTTTCGTCACAAAAATTGTTCACAAATGTTGTCTCAATGTTTCTGCAGCAGTACAAGCCTGTAACTTTCTGATAAAATGCCTGTCTTTAAATCTGAGGGTTGACTCTTACCTAGGCTCTGTGTTGGAAAGTCACAAGAGATATATGTTGCTTATTAAAAATGTTTTTAAACAGTAAAAGCTCCTGTAAAGGTAAATGTGGAAGGTATGGGCTGTGATAACTGTGTGCCCTATGAAAGCTGTGAGTAACCTGGACCTCTATGATGTCTGCAGCTATATTTACTTATGTTTTTTCTACAGATTTAAATGCAGAAGTGACTTTTGTCATATTTCCAATTGAAACACTAGCCAGCTGAGTGGTATTTGTGCCTGAAGCCCCTGCGACTAATGCAAAATAATGATAAAATAACATTATAAATCACATTAATCTTTTCTTCTTGTCATCTTGATATAAAATCAAGTTTCCTCTCTGTCTCCTTTAAAATCAAGGGATGCTGACAGCGGAGACTGTATGTGCACATTGAATATATACACAGCTCTTTGCATTAGGACACAAGTTGTGTACTTTTACATCTACTTATGTCCTTGACTGTGTTTTTCAGGTGGTTTTGTGAAGGTAAAGAATTGGAAAACAGCCCTGATATTCAGATTATCAATAATGGTGAGCTGCATTCACTGATTATTACGGAGGCTTTTGAAGAAGACACAGGACGCTACTCCTGCTTTGCCTCTAACTTTTGTGGCACGGATTCCACATCAGCAGAAATTTATATTGAGGGTAAGTAATGTTACCATCTCCATTTTTGTCGATTTTTTATTTTTCTACATGATTTAAGCATAGCATCTGCCCTTTTACATTGTTTGCCCTTTAATTTTGTGCCATTTACAAAGTGTAGAAAATTTAGTGGACCAATAGAAATGCTTCTAAATTGCATAGTATAAAACCTTACATTAAAAGTAAATAACATTTTTACCTACTCTCTAAAGTTGTTTTTTAATTTGGACAGTGACAATATCACTATTACAAAAAAATATTACTTCTTGTTTGTTATTGTTAATATTTTTCTGTAGGTGTCACATCTTCTGATTCTGACGGAGAGCAGTATTTTGAATCACAGTGAGTCTTAATAGAGTTCCATGCCTGTATTATAATGCATAGCCTATATGTTTTACTTCAGTAAAGAATCCCCTATTCTAATTAACTAGAACTAACATCTAACTAACTAGAATAACTAACTAGACCTAGTTTCCAAAGTAGGTTTGGCATAATATGCAAATATCCAAATATTCTCCTAATCCCCATGCACCCACCTCCTGCCCTGGTAATATTCATGGAACATTTTATTTATTTTAACATCTTATTTTATTCAAAATGTTTGTATACAAAATTACATCTACTGGGACAAAACTGTTCTATTTTTGGTTTGAACATGTTGGTAATTCAAGAAGTTGCACAATACATATACCAGGCATAAGCGCTGATTTAGACATTTCTATCCTCAGAATGCACAAAAGAGCTTCACAGCCCAATGTCACTACACTTCTAGAGGCCCCCACTACATCTCTGAATGATGACAACTCAACGTCCCCTTGTTTCAACCAGTTAGCACCACCAGAAAACGTTTCAACTCTGCCCAATCCTCCAGCCTCTTCTCCCACAGCTGCTGGAGGAGACACACAACTTGGTCAAGTAAAATGTTCTACAGAACCTGTAAAGGAACCACCACCTCTACCAACATCTCAGTTGATTTCCACAGCATCCAATGGCCAATCTGTCATTATGCCAACACCTACCCTTAGTCAAGAAACTTCCAATTCTCTGTCTACAATTCAACACATTTTTACTGAGGTAAGATAGAGATTCCAAGGGTATTAATGACATTGTCTCCTTTTCTGCTGCAGTAACAGCCTTTATTCCTCTGTGAAGGCTTTACACTAGATGTTGGAACATCACTGTTAGGAATTGACTGTGTACAGCCCCAACAGCATTAGTAAAGTTGGGTATTGGTTTTAGACAATTATTTCTGGATCTTAAACAGTGGTCCAGCAAATGAATTCAATGGTGCTCAATCTGTCCAGAGAGCACGATTCCACTGATACTTTCAAATTTATCCAATTTTCCACTCATTCTGGAATCGGCAGATAATGTTGGTGACAAACACTAGAACTTAATAATCACCCAAATAGCCCAGATTGTTTCTGCTAACATATGTCCCTGAAACATCTCTCAACCACTTCAAACTGTATCCAAGTCTTCATTAAGGTTGCACAGACTTACTGATATGGTTTACAACACAGTATGAATTAGTATCAGCTAAAATGAACAAAACCTTGATGGGCATCCATTTCCCAGAACACCAGCGCTGGAGTTCACAAAGCACAGTACGTCATACTGTGTCCTAAACCACATTGACAAGTCTATCCATATAATGAAAAAACTCATTTCCCCTGATTTAAAAAAAAAAGAGTTTGTTGTAGTATGTAAACAATGTAATGGTTTCATTACCCAGTCTATATGGTCCAAGGTTAAATGAGCATTGAATTATAAGCTGCACTTATTTTATTTATTGTATTGTATCTTATTGTTATTGTATTGCATTTGAATTGCACAGAGTTCTGCGCTCAACTCTGGTTCTTTTTCTCTTGGTGTCTGCAGTGACAACTTGTTTCTAGCAGTATCTGAGCTCAGGACTGTCTTTTTCTCTAAGCTATTGGTAACTAGCAAAGAGACTTTCTCTAGACTGACAAAGCACTTCTTGTAAGTCGCTCTGGATAAGAAAATGTAAAATGTTTACATATCACTAAGCCGTGTTTCAGCTCCGAGGGCTTTTTGAATGAGGCACAATACAGGATGTTACAGGTGGATGTGAAGGAAAAAAACAAGAAAATTGTAGTATATAGTTTGATGATTTCTTTTTATAGAACTATCTGAATGACCCTTGAGTTCTAGTGTTGGTTTGCATTGTTAGTCTCACTGCTCCAGTTCTAAAGAACATTTAGACTATAAACATGTCTTGGTCAATTGCCTATAACTTTGTGATGATTTGTGGAAAACTGTGTAAATGTTATATTTTTTTCCAACTTTGGATATAGTATATGTACAGGCAAATAACTGATAGGCACTCCAAGACAGTAAGTTATGTCTGTAGTAAGCTGACATGGTAGGTTTCTTGAGGAGAACGCCATACCTGCTCTTCCCTCTGTCTGAGCTGGGAATGCATGCTGTTGTCAGACCACAGTAAAATGGATTTTCAGAGATTAAGTTGGTTTAATGACCTGAAACTAAATCCTTGTTCACTAACAGCATTGTAAGAGCTTAAATAGCAAACAGCACTAATGTGAAATTTTGTGTTTTCCTATCACGATAGAGATGTTATTTATTTATTCATTCATTTATTCATTTATTTCTATTGTATATTCTTTTTTTAGAGTGAAAAAGAAAATGGCTATCCACAAGGCAAAGATGGAAGACCTATAATGGCTGCACCTGTTTTTACAAAGGTATTGAATGTGAATTTTAGAAACTTCCTGTAACAGTGTAACAGACTAAACTTGAAATTTTGTTTCAGATTTTCATATCTGATAAGTTGACAGCCACATGGGGAGAGAGTTTTTTGTCAATCTTGCTTTTTTGGTTCATAATAACAATGTGATATCAACTGGCTGGGAGATTTCTGAAAAAATCATGCTAAAAAAAAAAGGTATCAAATTAACTTTTGCAGGATTCATCTACAGTTCCCTATAGTTAGCCTTAACCAACACAGACAGCAAATATCTTTAAAAACTGTTTATAATTGAGGATACTATTTATAGTAATAATAGTAGGAGATCAAATCGTTCTTTTTTGTTACGTTCTTACACTGGGATGTACAAAGACTCATAAAAAAATCTATTTAAAGGTTAAAGACATATTCAATATAATTTGGTGAATTAAACGCATGTGAGTGGTGATCACGTTTTTATAATGTCCTTTAATTTTCACCATCTTCTTCAGTTTTGTGATTGCTTAATGCGGTGATACTGTGAAACCATGATATGTTGATTAGGTTATTATACTGTGAAAATGTCAAACTATAGTCTACTATTTTAAAATCTACCTTATTTATGTGTATATTGTTTTGTCTTTTTGGCCCACCACAAATATTGCACATTAACCTCCTCAAGACAAAAAAGTTTGGGAACCCCTGTAAAAATGTCACATTGCATGGCTGTTATTCAGTTATCTTAATATAAATCTTTTAGTGTTGGAACAAAACCCAAAACCTTATATCTCAAAACATGGCAATCTTATAAGACAAGAAAAACACATTTACAGCAGATATTTATACAGTCCCTGATGACCAAGCCAAGGTGACAGTTGCAAGGAAAACTCCCCTAAGAGCAAGAGGATAGGATCATAACTCAAAAGGAGTAAATATCCTCCCTTGGTTGACTGGACAGGAAAACAATAATAACGAGGGTTACGAGTGTGAGAATGAGGTGAGCCTAAACATTAAACAGAACCATTCAGTTAAACTAATAAAAAAACTATAGAAGTCTAAGAGACAGAAATAAGTCTGGTCGACTAGCAAGTCATGTTACATGAACATATAAGGAACTCAGAATAATGGACAAACACACACGAGACTTTAGGGACTGTTCATGAAAGTGTCTTTGACATCCAAGTGAAGAACAGAAATGTGAATTGCATTCTTAGAATTATTCTTAAGAAAAGAAGATAGTTAAGAAAAAAAAGTTCTTATGATGTTATTTGCAGAATTTTTATACTTTATTCCTAACTTCTTTCTTAAGAAGGAAGTTAAGAAAAAAAAATATTTAAGAAGATTTTATTTCTTAAGAAACTTTTGTGAATCCAGGCACAGGAGCTGCACATAACAAAACAGCTGGAAAAGCATATAATATCTACATAAAGTAGTAGATTGAACAAGATAATGGACGTCTAGCAAATTGGCATGACACTACGTACAGACATTTAGCTTCAGAGCTAAAAGATATCATAACTAGAAAAAGACGAGTAACGTTAAAATATTATAGCAGGTCATTAAGGCCTTTGGAGATACTCACCAAAACTGTTTTTGTCCTATTTAAACAGGAATTCTTTCTGTTTAAAGTTAAATAATCAAATTCTCATTCTAATGCTAGCTAAACCTAAAATAGGCTAATCATAGAATGAAATAAACAACTCTCGTCCTTTTATCTTCTCCAGTTGCCTTTTGTCTCTTTAAATCATCAATGTGCAGCTACAACCATCAGTTATTTATTTAAGTCATGTGAGAGGTTCTTAAAGGAATGGGCACCATTTAAGTATCATATGAAGATTTTTAGGTTTCTGATTAAATTATAAAACACACACACACACACTTTGAGTTAGTTAAGTGGCCCCTATTAGTCCCACAACAGAGAAGTTTTATCCATCTGTACAGTGAAATACCACAGTAACAAGGGCTGGTGACTGGCGGTCAGGGAACCAGCCCTGTGACCGCGGTTCGATTCCCTTGGCTGACAGTCCGTGAGTGAAGTGCCCTTGAGCAAAGCATCTTCCCCCAACTGCTCCGCGGGCGCTGTGGATAGGGATGCCCACCGCTCCGGGCAAGTGTGCTCACTGCCCCCTAGTGTGTGTGTTCACTAGTGTGCATGTCTGTGGGCGTTTCACTGCACGGACGGGTTAAATGCAGAGGTCTAATTCCACAGTGTGCAAACACAGTGGGCTGATGGTTGTGAATCCAATTCAATTCCAGGACATGAGTGGACATATATATATATATATATATATAACATCGCTGCCCAAAGACAAAACAAAAGATGTATTCCCAATGTGGAGTGACCGACTGTTGGATTGTGTCAGGTTATCTGTAGACTAGCCCAACAGTGTACTGCTCGCCCAAATCCAAAAAGGGCCCACAGTGGGTTAACTGATGTGGGTCCAGTGTGAAATGACCCACAGTGGCCCTGGGTCAGGATATTTGTGGGTGAGCCCAGTAGGGTACTGCTCACCCTTTTCCATAACGGAAGCACAATGTGCAAAATAATGCGGGCCCAGTGTGGAGTGCAGTGACGTACCACCCAAACAGAAACCCTTTAGGGCCCCTGCTCACATGGGCATACTTGCAAGGAGTGGAGTGTCTGCTTTGAGGAGTGGGAGCTATTGATGCCAGCACTTGAACAAATCAGCATTAAACACAGTAAAAAAAATATTAATTTTAATTGTCAAATAGCCTAAAGCAATGTTTATTTATTTAAACAGCCAAACTGCATAAAGCAATGTTTACCAGAAATGATATAGCTGCATTGCATGACCGTCGTTATGTGACCACGATGGTGACAGGGAAGATAGAGAAAACAAAAGTCCACTTTTAACCCTAACCCATAAAAAAATCTTAGAAAAGCTACAGATTTTAGAATATCCTGCTTGTGACCTTTCTTTCAATCATGATGTGAAAAATGATTGTCAAATTTATTTATATAGCATTTTTTCAAGCAGCTGTACACATAATCTGGGTCCAAGCCCCCATAAGCAAGCCAAGGGCTACAGTGGCAATGACAAACTCCCTAAGAGCAAGAAGAACAAACCTTCAGGTGAGCCAAGACCTCAGGCTACAGCTGACATCCCAGTGGGAACTCAGGAGCTGCTGCGTTTGTATTTTTATAGAAACTTCTCTCTTTGTTTTTATGGAAATGTGTGACAGCATTTCAGACATGGCCATTCAGCTAGTGGGCTTTGCTGCACCTGTGCTGAGAGTGCAGCAGCACTGTCCGGAAAAGACCTGCGCTTGTGACTTGTGTGTTTCTTATGAACAATGAATGATGCAGAAATGCTGTAATATTGTCAAGGCACTTATTTTTGTGGTGTACATTCCATCTTGCACTACCGTGAGGGAAGCACTGATCAAACGCTATGGGGATGTCAGACACTCACAGACTGTGCACCCTGATGCAATGTTATTGTCACGGTTGACTTTATAGGAAGTCGATGCTGCTTAAGTGTTGATTTTGTGAGTTATGGACTTTGGACCTTGTTCACATCAATATCCATTACATGTACAAGGCTGTACCCCCTCCCCATCTTCGCTGCACGTACCGCATCTCTGTTATTCTAGCATACAAATGTCTGCTCAAGCATGCCAGATCAAAGGCCCTCACCTGAAAAAACATTTCCAAAAAAGGTGGGATGCTGTGTGGAATGTAAATCAAAACAGAATGCAATAATATAATAAGAAAACCATATTTTTAAAGAAAAATAGTGAAAAGACAACATATCAAATGTTGAAACTTTTTTCAACAGAATTTTTTTTGTTTTTTGAAAAGTATATGCTGAATTTGAATCTAATGCCACCAATCCAGTAAAGAAATTGGGATGGGGCATGTTTACCACTGTGTTTCATCACTTCTTGGGAACTTCCCACTTTGGGAACTGGGGAGACCAACTGCTGTAGTTTTGAAAGTGAAATGTTTTCATGTTCTTGTGTGATATAAGATTTCAGTTGCTCAACCATTTGGGGGCTTATTTGTCATATTTTTCATTTAATAATGCATATAATGCTTTTAGTGGTGACAGTTTGGGACTGTAGGCAGGCCAGTTAAGCTCAGACTGTTTTACTGCAGAGCCATGCTGCTTCCTGAAGTTCTTCTCTGAAAGAAACATCATCTGGATGGCAGCAGATGTTGCCAAACCATGATATGTATCATTCACTCATTCCTGGATCCTGTTTAAATATGTTCTTTACTCTACACGTTTGAGTTTCAGCTTGCATTAGTGAATGCAGCGACAAACTGTGTTCACAGTCAGTGGTTTTCAGAAGTGTTCCTGAGCCCATGCAGTGATTTCCACTACAGAATCATGTCTGTTTTAAATACAGTGATGCCTGAGGGCCCAAAGATCACGGCCAGCAGATACTGTTAAGTTATTATATACTGTATATGACAAAAAGCAAAAGTTCTTTGCTGTTGTATGTTTAGAAACATTATTCCTGAACTGTTGCATTATTTGCTCACAGTCTTTCACAGAGTGACGAACCCCTGCCCATCTTTACTTCTGAAAGATCCTGCCTCTTTTTTATACCAAATTATGTGACTGACCTGTTGAAAATCAACCACCAGGTTTTTTTTCTGCAGTACAGAATTTTACAAGCCTTTTGTTGCTCCCGTCCCAAGTTTTTTGGACCATGTTGATGCCATCAAATTCAAAATGGGCATATATTTTTCAAAAACAATACAGTACGGCAGGAAGTCGGGGCCCGAACGCTCAGCGGTAACGAACCCTTGCCGGGGAGAGAGCCGCGAGTGTGGAGGGGGCGGAGAGTGGCCAAGAGTGACGCAAGTCATGGGAGTGATGGCGGGAGGAGGAGGACAACGCCGGCAAGGAGCGAGACCCGAGCTCCGCCACCTTGGCCCCGCCCCCGGCTACACAGCGAGCTGCTTCACTACACCTCACGTTTGATCCAGGCGGCAGAGCTGCCAGCTGGGGGCGGTAACGCGGGGGCGGAGCAGAGAGGGAGGGACGAGAAGCAGCAAGAGACCGACAGAGCTGAAAAGCTCGGTGAAGCGGACCCACTGAAAAGTGGCCAGCGTACCACTGGCTGTGTTTGGTTTGGTTTGTTTTGGATGAAATTAAAGAAATGGCTGCAGTTCTGAATCCTGCCTCCAGTGTCCTCTTAGCACAGGCCATGCTACAATATTTTTTATTTAAAAAACAAACAAAAAAAAAAACAGTCTTTTCAAATTATTACAAATTCCATTAAACTTTAACAGATTAGTGATGAGACCTCCGCTTCAGAGGCATCAGACCTGTCACGGTCTCATAGGACTTCATGCAGACACACTTTATTGTCCTGTATTTTATTAATGTTAGTATGAAATGTTTTATCTGGTTCCTGTTTGCTGTTGATGTCACATTATTCAGTATTTGCAAAAGTTAATATGAAACATAATACAATCTTAATTAAAAGGCGTTTACTTTTAGTATATTTTGAAGATTATTGATTATTGTTCATTTTCATTCAGAATCTACAAGATCTTCTCGCTTTTGAGGGTCAGCTGGTGGTACTGGAAAGCCGTGTGAAGGGAGTGCCCTCACCCAAAGTAGACTGGTACAGGGAGGGGATGCTCATCGAGGACTCTCCTGACTTCAGAATCCTGCAAAAGAGTATGTCTAATTTTGATCTGAATTGTCTTATACATATGCAGTGCCCCTCACAAGTACTGGGACAGTGAAGGCTAATGCACATCTTCATATTTGGCAGCGTGAACCAAAATGCATATCAGACTACAAATGGGACATCAGCTAAAATACTTCAGAATTCAGTAGCCCAGTCTGCTTACCTCACGTCTTTAGAAAACACCATTTTTCTGCAGAAACATGTGTGGCAGTGTTGTTTCTTCTGAACAGTAGTCATCATTTAAAGTCATGAGGGCAGCGTCGACATTTAAACAAGTACATGTGAATAAATTGTTTATTTATGAACAGTAGAAAATTTTAAAACACAGTCATATTCTCTCACACTAACTATGAAACTCTCTCTCACACACACACACACACACACACACACTATCAGATTCTCTCACACTAACTATGAAACTCTCTCTCACACACACACACACACACACACACACTATCAGATTCTCTCACACACACAATGAAACTCTCTCACACACACACACACACACACACACACACTATCAGATTCTCTCACACACACAATGAAACTCTCTCACACACACACACACACACACACACACACACACACTATCAGATTCTCTCACACTAACTATGAAACTCTCTCTCTCACACACACACACACACACACACACACACACACACACACACACACACACACACTATCAGATTCTCTCACACACACAATGAAACTCTCTCTCACACACACACACACACACACACACTCACACTATCAGATTCTCTCACACACACTATGAAACTCACACACACACACTCACACTATCAGATTCTCTCACACACACTATGAAACTCTCTCACACACACACACACACACACACACTATCAGATTCTCTCACACACACAATGAAACTCTCTCTCACACACACACACACACACACACACTATCAGATTCTCTCACACACACAATGAAACTCTCTCACACACACACACACACACACACACTATCAGATTCTCTCACACTAACTATGAAACTCTCTCTCTCACACACACACACACACACACACACACACACACACACACACACTATCAGATTCTCTCACACACACAATGAAACTCTCTCTCACACACACACACACACACACACACACTCACACTATCAGATTCTCTCACACACACTATGAAACTCTCACACACACACACACACACACACACACACTCACACTATCAGATTCTCTCACACACACTATGAAACTCTCTCACACACACACACACACACACACACTATCAGATTCTCTCACACACACTATGAAACTCTCTCTCTCACACACACACACACACACACACACACACACACACACACACACACTATCAGATTCTCTCACACACACTATGAAACTCTCTCACACACAAACACACACACACACACACACACACACACAATCAGATTCTCTCACACACACTATGAAACTCTCTCACACACACACACACACACACACACACACACACATTTTCAGTGATGTTTAAGTCAAGATTGTGTGGCCATGGCTTGTGCCCTTTTGAGGCAGTCCATCATGAATTTTGACGTGTTTAGAATAATTATCATGTTGTTGACTTGCCCTGTGTTTAACAGCTGAAGTCGTGTTATTTTCATACAATTCTGCACCTTTTTTCAGTTCTCTCTGAAAATGTAGATTGTTTGTATATAAAAAAGTATTAATCCTGCTTAAACACTTTCACATTGGGAAAACCAAAATGTGTTGCACCCTGCTCCCCTACATATATAAGCACCAAAATACACAGCAATATTTCACCACAGATTATTTTTTGTAATCTGAAGAGCGTAATCTTGAGTATACAGTACAAATAGCTGTTTTAATTTAGCTGTTCCATTTCTAATGGAGGGCACTGCAGTAGGAATTTTTATATACACTTATATACACAATTTTTAATGTCTGACAGAATAACAATAGCTTACTGTAGCACTAAATAAATCCACTATTTATGTATATTTATATATTTCTGCAATCATTTTTTTTTTTTTTTTTTTTAGAGCCTAGATCCATGGCTGAATCTGGTAGGTGGATTGTTTGACAAATTATTATATATTAAATCTACCTTTGCTGTTAAAAACTACAGAGTCTGGCCTATTTGGCAATTTTGTGCTTGTGAGAGTAACAGAGCTGGACAAAAACTCACCAAAACTACCCAAGTGGCTAAAAAATAAAAAGCAGTTTTCACAGTGTCCATCTCTAAAAATGGCTACAATTTAGCAGCCATGTTTGACAGTATGATCACATTAGCCTTAAAAACAGCGATTTCCTGTAAAACTAATGCTTTACAGGAGCTGCGTGATATGAAGCTAGCATAGTAGTAGCTGGTGGCAATTGCCTGTGATTTTCATCCACCTCCATGTTTAGTATAGTATGGTATATCATTTTGCTCGTGAGGAAATACAAAACTCATCTGTATTTCGAGCTGTCTGGATTATTATTTTGTAGGAGACGACACCTTTTTGTCCTTTTAGCACCTTTTTAATAACTAGCTGTCGAATGCTGGCAAGACTGAAGACGGTATTAGCATTTTCCTTTAAGCCTGCCGTTCCCTCCTGTGCAACACTGGACAAAGTAAGTTCCTTTTATATTAATATCTATTAGTTAATATATCAATTGCCCTGTTTCTGTTATATTTGGTTTGTTTTGGTTGAACTTGGTTTACAGAGGAGAATTCAGCGAGAGGGAGCATTTGAACAGCTGAATTCTGTGATCAGGTTGTTTTAATTAGTTTTGTTAGAGAAAATGTTTTACATGTGAACTGAGTAACGTTCCATCATCTCTCTGCACAAAACACCACACTAATGTAGTTTAGCTAGTTGGGGTCTATCATGCTGGCCTATGGTTGATATTTCATATAACTAGCTCAGAAGAGGGGGGGGGTTCAGGAATCCATTCAGTGGGGATACTGGTACTTCAGTGAGGGGTAGATATACGTGTGGGGTGCATACTGTTATTATTCTGCCTAAACGAAATAATTAAATTGATGTGTTTTAGTTTTTTGCCACTGCAGTGGCTTTAAAGAGGATGCTCACCCTCCTGGCAACTCCTCAGCTTTTTGCTACTTGCTATGATTATAAAGAATCCACATAAGTCAACAACAATTTTGTATTTCAGCAAAATGGCTCTATCCTTGCTGCAAGTGATTAACTCTTCATTTGTTTTTCTCAGGTGAGAAATCAACAAGCTGTATTGAATGCTGGATGGTCTTGAGGGACGCATCAGCTGTAAGGGCTTCAGGGTTGGGATAGCTACTTTCCCAGAATTTGTAGCTGCTATAATTGAACTAATTTTCCAGAAAGAGTAGTCGCTACTTTTTAGCGACTTTCAAAGCGCGATTGTCAAAACGTTTGTGAATCTCCACCTGACACACCAAACAAGCCCAACTGGCAGTGTGAGCAAGACAGAAAGAAACATTCAATTGAAAAGCTGTAAATATACAAAAAGATCACCAAAAAGCGTGACCAGCAAACCATAGGCACGATATCCAACTAAAATAACCAAATACAAACCAGAGAATTTTGTGTAAAGCATTATCAACTGAAATAAAACTGCTCCAATTTAATTTTTCAGCAAGATAGAGAAACAATATTCAGAGTCCTTTGTTAAACTTCAGCAACACTGGCTGAAGGCTGGCTCTGCGGAGTGCTATTAGTAAGTCTATTATGAAAGCGTTGCCCTGCGATGGACTGGTGACCTGTCCAGGGTGTATCCTGCCTTCCGCCCAATGACTGCTGGGATAGGCTCCAGCACTTTTTGTTTTTTATTCAGTCACTGAAGGAAGTGCATTTTGTTCCTTCTTCATCCCTCCATTCTTCCATAAACTGGTATTAATGTTCCATATTTGACTTATTTGACTTCAATGGCTCCATTAAAGGTTAATTAATCATTTAACTATTTATTTATATGTTGACTTTCAGCTAAAATAATATATTAAACCTACATTAAATGAGGTGATAGTTTCAAATTGATTTCTCTCTGTCTTTGCTTGTCATTTTTGTACCTCTGTACTCACTGATTATTGTAAAAGCACAAATTAAACACGTCATAAAAAGGTTGTCTGTACCAAAGCCCAGCTAGAGGGAAAGATGGCTACTCATATAGTTAATGAAACAAAATATAGTCTAATGTAGCTGTTGATTCTTAATGTTGATACTATACCTTTAATATGCTGGTTTACAATGAACTTTCTCATGTTGCTTGTAATTTGCTATGATTAGGTAACACAATATAACTTTAACTTCACATCTAATCTCTAATACAGCCCACTATGGAGCCTGTAGCTTAAACTGAGCAGCTACTGGAGCTGGACTAAAGCAGCTGATTTGGCAACATTACAAGCAGTTCAAGCAAAAAATGAAATATAGAGTTTTCATTTTACAATCTTAATGTGTTAATTGTGCTCATAAACTCTCAGCTCAACATTTTTGCCATAGCGATGTTGTGTTAGCTTATAGTACGTGTGCTGCATCCCTGAACATCTCAAGAAGTCAAACGTTACTCTGGTTCTCTGGGCTGTGTAGCATCTCGTACAGAGACAAACAGAGAAGGCAGTTCAGTCTATGGCCACAGCTGAGAACTTCTCCCTGCTCGATGTGTCGTTTCATCGCTGTGTGAATCTCATAAAACCCTGAGAAACTTCTGAGGAGCTTGGAGTCCAGACACTAGTTACACTAGTTAATGTCACAGGCGCTGATTACTGAAGTATTTGCAGACAGCAACAATTAATAAGCGGTGATGGGAGGAGAAAATAATGCAGAGCTTTGCAAATTGACTGGCCATGATTCGGTGACAGCGCTCAGAGAACAAATCAAATTTTATATGAAAAATTAGGCATAATTGTCTGTCACCAGATTTAAGATGAAAATCAATAATTTGGAGACAAATGGACTTGCTTGAATTTATCATCACTCCAGCTGGTTCCCTGATGTGTTTAATCTGCAACGAGAAACTGTCAAACACCAAGTCGTGAAGTCAGCTTCTCGATCGAATTCTCTCATTCCACCTTAAATCCTGCAGCAGTAACATACAATCTGGCGCCTCAGACACCATTTAAGGTGAAACGGGATAATTCGAACAAGAAACTGGTAAATGAGAATCTGACTTCAGTCTCAGAAAAAGTTTGATGTTCAGAGACGTTTTACATGTTAGAGTTTCTGCGGAGCGAGAGAAGCGGCTGGCTGACCTAAAGCTTCGAGCAGAGCAGAGTGAGTCTACTTATTCACAGCCAAGATGGTTAAAACCGATATAAAATGCTTTGGTTGCGACTCCTGAGCTCAGCCTGTAAGGGGTAAGTGCCCATTTGCTCCAGCTGTCCGTGGCTCAGTCAGGATTGCACAGTTGCCCCCAGCCCAGTGAACCCAGTGATCTGTGGTTCATTTTGCACGGATTGACTGAAGCCTGTAGCAAAATTGTAGCAAAAATTATCGCTACACAAAAATCTGTAGGCGCTACAGCTACTAGCTACTAAAATTAGCTGCTAACTACAAAACGTAGCACTACTGAGCTACTCCCCCACCCTGAAGGGCACACAGCCAGCTTTCTTAACCAGGCCTGCTTCTGTGTTTTCTACATGAAGCTTCAATCTTCAGAATCAAAGAGGAGCCACTGAAATTCATTCAGAGGTTAGGTATTCACACCCATTTCACACGGAACCATGACTGATGAAACTTGTAAGCTTTTTTATAGTTTAGTCCAGTCCAGTATTATTTAAAAATGTATAAATCAAATTAACTAGAACATTTACTCAAAATGCCTCTAATAGTGCGTCACCATTGTTGCAGTGTGATTTCCTGGAGCTTGCACTTGGTTCTTGTTTACTGAAGGAGAAACAACAAGCTAAACATCTCTTCCAATCCACCTTCTTATATATATATATATATATATATATATATACATGCTGTTTATATTCATGCTTAATGCTTTTTTTGTTGAAATTACATTTTCTAATGTGAAAAATGTGGAAAGGTTTTGCAAGTAGAATCATCACTGTATTTAGAATAAAGCAACACATTTTCTTGAATATTCTCTGCTTTTGTCTCATTTTTTTGTAACATAATTTAAATTGTCATGTCAGCTGTTCCCTGAAATTATGAACCCTTTCATGCACATTGTGTTTCTGGCAAGATTAGCAAGCAGTAAAGAAAAAAAAACAAAAAAAAAAAAAAAAACATTATCATTACAGAAAAATCTGTAGCTATATCTGTGCGTAATTAACTGTTAAGCTCTAGCTGTATTATGCTGTTAACATACTAAATTACAGTTATATCCTGCATTTGTATAAAACGCTATTAAGCTGTACAGTTTTACATCAGTAGGATACCATTCATTTAATGATAAGTTCCTGGTAACCCTGCTGCCACTTGTTTAACATTTTTTTACAGTGAAATTTATTACAGTGCATCTTCTGATAGCTACTTCCAGCATGATAATGCGCCATGTCACAAAGCAAAGGTCATCTCAAGCCAGTTTCATAAAATTACAATGATTTAAATGTAATTGAGTGGCCTTCTCAGTTAACAGATATAAAACCTTTTGGGATGTGGTAGAATGGTAGACTGGCAGCATGAAAGTGCACCTGAAACATCTGCAGGAGGTGCATGATACAGTCATGTCAACAAGACAAGAACGTCAAAGGAATGTTTCCTTTTTTTGTGAAATCCATGCCACAAAGAACTGAGACTGTTAAGAGAGTAAAGGGAGGGCCTTCCAACTATGTATGTGTATGTATTAATATGTGTATGAATATACATATAGTAATATATATACACACACACACACACACACACACACACACACTGACTAAGCACTTCATTAGGAGCACATCCTTGTACCTAGTCTTGTTCATTTTATCAGCTCCACTTACCCTCTAGGTGCTCTTTGAGGTTCTACAATTACAGACTGTAATTGCCCAACTGTTTCTCTCCATACTTTGTTTGCACCCCTTAACTCTGTGAGTCATCCTCACATTCCGAATTCTCCTCAAGGAGCTGAAGTTGACCGTACCTGGCTCTCAAAGTGGACCTTTGGCTCAGCTTGTTCAATTTACTTTGCTTTAAATATGTCACTGCAATGGAGTAAGACTATGTGGGCTTCGGGTGGGACCATACCCATTCATAAGCTGAACTGTCTACACCGGTAGGCATTTTTTTCCACAATTTTGGACACAGTTAATTGCCACTTATCTTGTGTTTGTTTTACAACCACACATTTTGTGACTACTTTCCTCCAGTGTTGACTTCTTTACCGCCTTGTCAAAATGTGACGTCCACTGGTAGCCTAGACTGGCATCCAAAGATCAACTTATACAGGCTAAATCCATTGACCTTATTCTTGGTGCAGTTATAGGCATGGGTTAATTAATGGCTTTGCATAGCCACACCAGTAATTTTTCTCCTGTTCTCTTAAAATTCTAAACATGCCAAGAAGGGGCTTAAACCACTGAACGGGGTTTCCCCTTGGGTGATAGGGCCTTGTGTGCACTTTGTTGATACCAGCTAGGGCACAGAGCTGTTTGAGTTGTGAATCGAAATGTTTACTAAGCAGATGATCTAAAAACCTGTAATGCTATGTTGTTATGGCAACAGAATACTTGGTAAAATGACATAGTTATAATGAAGATGTATTGTGACTGTTAGAGTCCAGGGATAAATAATCCACACATACCAGCTCCAAAGAATAACTTGTTTTGTTGTTTGATTGTTTGGATATTTTCAATACTAATTTTTAGGCACATTGTTTTTCTTAAAACAGTGATGCAGCGTGATACTTTTCTCTACATCCACTCCATCTTAGGATAATCAAATCTTGATTTGAATAAGTCAAGAGTTCTCTCCAAACCCATATGCCTCATATCCTTGAGGAGGCACATCTGATGGGTAGGCCTTAGAGACTCTGAGCATTAACTTAAGCTCCACAGAGTTAGGACTGACACTAGGAATGGTTTCTTCCCCATATGCCCACTGACGGGGTCTTAGCTCTAATGTCAATGGAGTTCCACCTCATTGTAGGTAGGTATGATAGAACACCCCAGTTTTGAATCATTTCTGTATGTCTGGCATGAAGATTAAGAGATTCTACCAGGGTGATAGTAGGTTGTTATCAGCTTTACTCAAGAGATGGCAGTGGCATAAGACACTGACTGTGTCAGTTGATAAGTCTGATAGTAGGTCTGATGATAAGTCTGCCAAGTCTTACTGATGGGAAGAAGTGAAATGCTTCATTTGTTCAAAAAAATTATTTGCTGTTGTAGCAACTTTAACGGTGGGTGGAGGAGAGACGCCGGGCGCAGGTGTGAAGACAGACAGCTTTCTTTTGTTATCACTTATACACAATGCAAAAACGTTCAGTTTTTCAGCCCACAAAGTAAAACAAGATGCTCGCTGGGACTTTCCGGCCCTTTCTTTTCTCTTTTTCTAGTTCAGCTTAGTTCAACTTATTTCTACTCAGCTCAGCTCTCATGCCTTCACTGGACTCCTCTCTCTGGGCTCTGCCACCTACTGAAGGAAGAGATGACTATAAGTAGGCTGGCAGAAACAAGGCACAGCTGAACATCGGCTTCTTAGCCTGCTGGTTCAGGCAGACCGGCTTCTCTGTCCAGCATTCGACGCTTAGCCATGCCCCCTTCTGCACAGCTGTCTTTCCTCAAGAGAAACAACATCTTATGATAATTGATGCAAAGAAGGAGATCTCCATTTTTTTCTAGTTCACCGCTATTGGTAAATTGTTTTTTTACTTTAGATGTGTGCCCAAAATGTCCAGGTCATGTTGGGTGAAAACATTAAAAGATAAGCTTTTAGGCTCTGGGTTATCCTTCTGCTTATTTGGAGGAGGGAAATCACCAAAGTCAATTGTTGATCTGATTTAGTAGGTTGAATGACTGACTGAGAAGTGACAATACAGCATTTCACAATGTCAGCATTTTTGTTTCAAGCAAGTAAGTTGTCATGAATCTCCTTGGGAGTATGAAGTTCAGAAACGACACAGCTTGAGGGGAGCATCATATCATGGTCAGCTTAATTTCTAGCTCACACAGGTAATTTGTTAGGATGCTGCTCAGCCACAGTGAAAAAGGCAGCACTCTACAAAAATCTCACCAGGCAGGGCAGATGTTGTTGTCTGCTCAGCAATTGTGCCTTTACCAGTAGTATTAGCTTTGATATAGTTCTCAACAAGGACTTGCTGAAATTGGCCTGTAACGGTCATTTGTGCACAAGTCTGGGACTACTAATGCTAAAATAGACATTAAAAGCCCTTGTGCAACAAACTTCTTTGGAAATGTAAGGCTCTAAGGGTCACATAGTCATGTATGGAACATGTTGACCATTATCAGCGTCCAAGCAATCGATGGGTTGAATAGTGTGACAGATTGTTGTTGTAGAAAGATGTGGTGGTCACTTGAGACCTTGAGGCTTCCTGGAGTTTAAATTGTGCTCATTTTGTTCTTCTCATTAATTTTGTTTTGGTTTAAACTCTTTGCACTTTACCTCAACTAGAGGTCATCACTACAGGAAGGTGCAAGACCCATCTTTGCCACACTTAAAAGTTCCATGGATGAGGTATCTCTATAAGTTTTAATTCACCCAAGTATAAGAGACTTTCTTCAAGGAGGAACTTGAGTTTGGACTTTGAATTTTGTACATGGCTTGGCAGAAGTCTGGTTTAAACTTTTTCTTAGTAATGCTTTCAGGAAATCATTTAGGATTGTGACTGTGCAAGTTGTTTTTCCAGCTGACGTTCATTGGTGGTCAATACCCTATTGATATGACTGATGGAAAATCAGAATAACCAGAATCAGAATCAGATTCAATGGCCAATTCAATATACATAATATACACAGAATACAATTATATTCAGATTATATATGCTAAATTATATAAAGACAATTTACATATAATTTATACATAAATTATACAAGCAACATACAGAATATATACAGGTTGTATATTGTTGCTGTGTGATGAAAAATGCAATTTAGACATAATTCAGCTCAGAAATTAAAATAATCATTATGATGTTGTAATTACTACAATTTCATATATAAAATGGATGCATATTGTAGACAGCAAACAGGGACATATGTTTTTTTAGTCATTTCCAACAAGTTACGTTAAGTGATACGGCACTGGGAACTGGCTCCGGTCACAGTGCCAGTTCCCTAATGTCCAGCCCATGACTGCCCCTAACTGTTGCCATCCAACAGCCTACACAGCCTGCAGTTTATTCTCTTAAAATTCTGCTAGTATAAATTCATATTTTAACAAAAACAATCTCGTATTACCGTCCTTGATCAAAATCAACACATGTAAGCTTTATTTTGAGTTATAATGGACACACTTGACTTACATTTGATGTGCATAAATGCGTGATCAAAGCAGAACTTTGCAGTTTACCTAGATAACTTAAGGTGAAAACCAAGGCTTTTTAAGAGTTAAAGAGTTGATGGATATTCCTATTGAACAATAATTCTTAACATTTGGCCAGTTACCTGGTTCATTCAGAAATCCTGCTTTATGAAATACTGCATTTGATCCATTTTTTTCTGCACCAACAAAGCAAAATAATACACATTTATTTTGTAGATTAAGATTCTTATTATTTTCACACTATAAATACATTTTTGCCATGTTGTGCTTCTCCAGAAACAGGACTATACCGCTCTAGATTACCATTCAAAACCCTATAAATACCTAATACAATCAAATTAAACACACAATATCTTTGTTTTATAAAACTCTCTTCACTGTACAAGGAACATTCACTCATTCTTTATATATATTTATATATACAGTATCTCACAAGAGTGAGTACACTCCTCACATTTCTGCAAATACACACACTATCTCTCACACACACACACACACACACACACACACACACACTCACACACAATTTTCTATGCCGCCTCTCCTTCAGGGTCATGGGGGGTGCTGGAGCCTATCCCAGCAGTCATCGGGCAGAAGGCAGGCATTTCTGCAAATATGTTATTTTATCTTTTGATGGGACGACACTATACAAACTAATCTTGGATATAAGTTAAAGTGGTCAGCTTGTATAGCAGTGCAGATTTACTGTCCTCTGAAAAGAACAACACACAGACATTAATGTCTAAACAGCTGGCAGCACAAGTGAGTCCACCTCACAGTGAACGTGTCCAGATTGTGCTCAGAGTGTCCATATTCTGTGTGACCACCATTATTATCTAGCACTGCCGGAACC
Organism: Pygocentrus nattereri; assembly: GCF_015220715.1. NCBI lineage: Eukaryota > Metazoa > Chordata > Actinopteri > Characiformes > Serrasalmidae > Pygocentrus > Pygocentrus nattereri. The sequence goes on along the minus strand of NC_051215.1, from coordinate 51,127,364 downwards.
CTCTTGGGCTTGGAATTCACCAGAGCTGCACAGGCTGCTGCTGGAATCCTCTTCCACTCCTTCATGATGACGTCACGGAGCTGGTGGATTTTAGACACCTTGCGCTCCTCCTCCTTCCGATTGAGGATGCCCCACAGGTGCTCAGTTGGGTTTAGGTCTGGAGATGTACTTGGCCAGTCCATCACCTTTACCTTCAGCGGGCAGTTGTCATCTTGGAGGTGTGTTTGGGGTCGTTATCGTGTTGGAAAACTGCTGTGCGGAGCAATTTCTGAAGGGAGGAGATCGTGACCACAGGACATGGTTCCAGTAATCCATGTTCTTGGACTGCTTGTCTTCAGCAAACTGTTTCCTGGCTTTCTTGTGCATCAGCTTCAGAAGAAGCTTCCTTCTGGGACGACGGCCATGCAGACCGAGTTGATGCATTGTGTGGCGTATGGTCTGAGCACTGACAGGCTGACCTCCCACTTCTTCATTCTCTGTAGCAATGCTGGCAGCACTCATGCATTTATTTTTTGAAGCCAACCCCTGCATATGACGCTGAACATGTGGGCTCAACTTCTTTGGTGGACCCTGGCGAGGCCTGTTCTGAAAAAACCTGTCCGGGACCTGTTCCTCAAGGCTCTGGATGTTGGGGGGCTGTCTTGGCTGACACGCCTTTTCAACATTGCGTGGACATCTGGGGCGGTGCCACTGGACTGGCAGACTGGGGTGGTGGTGCCTCTTTTTAAAAAAAGGGACAGGAGGGTGTGTTCCAACTACAGGGGAATCACACTCCTCAGCCTCCCTGGTAAGGTCTATGCAGGGGTACTGGAGAAGAGAGTCCGGCTCATAGTTGAACCTCGGATTCAGGAGGAGCAGTGCGGGTTCCGCCCGGGTCGTGGAACACTGGACCAACTCTTCACCCTCTCCAGGATTCTGGAGGCTTCATGGGAGTTTGCCCAACCAGTCCACATGTGCTTTGTGGATCTGGAGAAGGCATTGGACTGTGTTCCCCGGGGTATTCTGTGGGAGGTGCTTCGGGAGTACGGGGTACATGGCTCTTTGCTACGAGCCAATCAGGCCCTGTACAAACAAAGCTGGAGTTTGGTTCGCATGGCCGGCAGTAAGTCAGACTCGTTCCCAGTGGACTCCGAGTTGGACTCCGTCAGGGCTGCCCTTTGTCACTGATTCTATTCATAATTTTTATGGATAGAATTTCTAGGTGCAGTCAAGGGATGGAGGGTGTCTGGTTTGGTGACCTCAGGGTCACATCACTGCTGTTTGCAGATGATGTGGTCCTATTGGGAACATCAGGCTGTGCACTTCATCTCTCGTTGGATCGGTTTGCAGCCGAGTATGAAGCGGCCGGGATGAGAATCAGTACCTCTAAATCCGAGACATGCTGGCGTGACTATATCGCCCAGCTGGCCTGGGAGCGCCTCGGAATCCCCCTTGGAGAGCTAGTGGAAATGGTTGGGGAAAGGGAGGTCTCTGGGCCTCATTGCTTAGGATGCTGCCCCTGTGACCCCAGGAGAAGCGGAAAATAATGGATGGATGGATGGATGGATGTATTTTAAATGCATGAACAAATATGTCCATATATTGTCTTTATATATGCCATAAAAGTGTGTTAATCTCTCTCAGACCGAATGATTTTAATGTCAACAGAAAAAGGGTAATGTGTCTTTAATGCTACACCAGGCGATCAGTAGTTCTACTGTCCAAACTAGCCATTAGCTTAGTGATTAATGTTAGCAAGCTGTTAGCAATAGCAGTCTTTTTAGGGCATTGATACAGTGATACAGTATGAACTGAAATACTCTATATGGACAAATGTACTGGGACACACTTCTCAATCATTTACTTCAGGTGTTTATTCAGTCCCATTGCAACAGGTGTACAAAATCAAGCATGTAGCCATGCAGTCTGCCTAGTCATTCTAAAGAGCTCACTGAATTCAAGTGTGGTTCTGTAATAGGATTCCACTGTTGCAACAAGTCAGTTCATAAAAAGTCTTCCCTCATAGATCATTCCATGATCGATTGTGAGTTATTTTTTAATAGTGGAAGCGTTAAGGAACCACAGCTACTCAGAGCAGGGTCAGTGAATGCTGAGGTCCACAGTGCATAAAGTCGCCAATGCTCTGCTGACTTTATAACTGCAGAGTTCCAAACATCCTCTGGCATTAAAATGAAGACAAAAACTATATACCAGCAGCTTGATAGCATGGGTTTCTATGGCCAAGCAGCTGCGTGCCAGCCTGACATCACCAAGCGCAATGCCTAGCGTCAGATGGAGCAGTTTAAAGGATGCCGACACTGGACTATGAAGCAGTGGAAACATATTCTGTGGAGTGATGAATCACGCTTCTCTATCTGGTAGTCTGATGGACGAGTCTGGTTTTGGTGAATGCTAAGAGTACATTGCCTGCCTGACTGCATTGTGCCAACAGTAAAGTTTGGTGGTGGAGGGATAGTACTATGCACTTTCAGTGGTTGGCCTAGATCCCTTAATTCCAGTGGAAGGAACTTTTAATGCTTCAGTGTACCAAGACATTTTGGACAATTGTATACTTCTAACGTTGTGGGAAGAGTTTGGGGAAGGCCCTTTTCAATTCAAGCTATACTCGAAGCTTTCACCATTGCCATTAAGTCGGTAGGGGCTGGTCCATTTCTGGCTTTGTAGGCCAGCATTAGGGTTAAATCTGATGCAGCTACAGGAAGCCAGTGAAGGGAGCGCAGCAGTGGGGTGACGTGGCTGACCTTGGGCAGATTGAAGACGAGCCGTGCTGCTGCATTCAGGATGAGCTGCAGAGGCTTGATGGCCGCATGGGAAGACCAGCCAAGAGCGAGTCGCAGTAGTCAAGCCTTGAGATGAGCAGAGACTGCACTAGCACCTGGTGACCTCTCGGGTGAGGAAGGGTCGGATCCTACGGATGTTGTACAGGAGAAACCTGCATGACCGAGTCAGGTTCACGATGTGAGCCGAGAACGATAACTGGCCGTCCAGACTCACACCAAGACTTCTTGCTGCACTCCACCCATCGCATAGATTTCTTCAATACCACCAGAAGAACAACTGTATTAATGTAATGGATGATGCTATTTTTGGAAGCGAATGCCAACCGTGCCATCTTTAAAGGAACTGGTTAGCTACAATGAAAGTCAATGAAAATCATCTTGGTTGGTGCTGGTTTGATTTAATATGTCAAGATGGAGGGAAACAGCCTAAACAGTAACAGTTATCTAGTGAGATCAGTTGAGTAGGGAAGGTTAAATACCGGTTGCTGTCTTGCTGAATTAGTTATTCTGAGCACAATCTCTCATCTTAGCACCATCTTTCTCTCATCTTCTTACCCATTTGGCAAAGTTGTGAACACAAACCACAATGATGTAGGATAGGTGACTAACTAAGCTAGCTTATCAGATAGTATTAGGAGATTAGGGGCAGAGAGTTGGGAATGGGAGTCTGTTGACATCTTGATGTAGCTATGCTGTGCTCTAGTTTTGTTCATCTTTTCAGCAACTGGCCTGGATGAATCTTCTGGTTCTCCCAACAGTCCCAGCCTAGAAGGAGCACAATAAAAATAACTTGGCTGGCTGGTCGCCACAGGCCCATTCCACTGTGTTCCCCTGTCCCTTTAGTAGTTAGTTACTGCCTACACTCTAAAAAATGCTGGGATGAACCCAGCCTGTGTTATTTGGCAACTTAGCACTTTAAATAAGGAAAGGGCAAGGGGATGTAGTAAGCCAAGTGATGAGTTAAAAAAGATAAAAACCCAGAATTGGTTTACACCACCAACCCAAATGCTAACTAATGACCAAAAGCATGTTCTTTTAGCTATATTCTTCAAACCAAGATATTAATAACGTTTTATTGTATTTATGTTTATTTGTATTCATAAACCAGCCTACTATCATGCGGATCACAAATATGATTGCCATACTGGATCGGTCGAGGCCCGGGTTAACAACGACCGTCTCCGGTGCTGTTGACCAGCAAGGTGCCGGTGGAAATTGGACTACTGTAGGTTGAAGACCATCAAAGAGGAGAGGAGGAAGGCGGGTTAGACGGCAGCGAGAGAGAAGGAAAGGCAGGAGTGTGGAGGTTAGAGTAGGGACTCTGAACATAGGGACAATGACTGGTAAAGGCAGAGAGCTTGCAGACATGATGGAGAGAAGGAAGGTAGATATTCTGTGTGTCCAGGAGACCAGATGGAAAGGAAGCAAGGCCAGGAACATTGGAGGTGGATTCAAACTGTTCTATCATGGTGTAGAGAGGAAGAGAAATGGAGTAGGGATAATCCTAAAGGAACAGCTTGGGAAAAGTGTTCTGGATGTAAAGAGAGTGTCAGATAGGATCATGAGCCTGAAGTTGGAGGTTGATGGTGTGATTTTGAATGTGGTCAGTTCATATGCACCACAGGTTGGTTGTCAGTTAGAGGAGAAAGCGGAATTTTGGAGTAAGATGGATGAAGTGGTAGATGGTGTCCCTAGAGAGGAGAGATTAATGATTGGTGCAGACTTCAATGGACATGTTGGTGAAGGGAACAGAGGGGATGAAGAGGTGCTGGGTATGTATGGTCTGAAAGACAGAAATGCGGAAGGTCAGGTGGTTGTAGATTTTGCAGAGAGAACGGAAATGGCTGTGGTGAACACGTATTTTCAGAAGAGGGAAGAACACAGGGTGACATACAAGAGTGGAGGGAGGTGCACACAGGTGGATTATATCCTTAGCAGGAGATGCCACCTAAAGGAGACTGGAGATTGTAAAGTGGTGCCAGGGGAAAGTGTAGCAAGGCAGCATAGGGTGGTTGTCTGTAGAATGAGATTAGAAACAAAGAAGAGGAAGAGAGTGAAGACAGAGCCAAAGATTAGATGGTGGAAGCTGAAGGAGGAGGACGGTTGCAGGCAGTTCAGGGAAAAATTGCAACAGGCACTTGGGGGCAGTGAGGAGCTGCCTGAGGACTGGGAAACTACAGCTAAGGTGGTGAGAGAAACTGGCAGGAATGTATTGGGTGTTTCGTCTGGTCAGAGGAAAGAAGACAAGGAAAGTGGGTGGTGGAATGAGGAAGTCCAGGAGAGTATTCAGAAGAAGAAGGCAGCTAAGAAAAAGTGGGATAACCAGATAGATGAAGGAAGTAGGCAGGAGTGCTGTGAGGCTAGTCGCATAGCGAAAAGAATGGTGGCAAAGGCAAAGGCTCAGGCCTATGATGAGCTGTATGAGAGGCTGGACAGTAAAGAAGGAGTAAAGGACTTGTATCGATTGGCTAAACAGAGAGATAGAGCTGGAAAGGATGTACAGCAGGTTAGGCTGATAAAGGATAGAGAGGGAAATGTACTAGTGAGTGAACAGAGAGTGTTGAGTAGATGGAAGGAGTACCTCGAAGAACTAATGAATGAGGAAAACGAGAGAGAGAGGAGGACAACGGGGGGAGAGATAGTGGATCAGGAAGTGCAGAGAATTAGTAAGATGGAAGTGAGGGCAGCTTTAAAAAGGATGAAGAATGGAAAGGCAGTTGGTCCAGATGACAGAACTGTGGAGGTATGGAGATGTTTATGAAAGAAGGCAGTGGACTTTTTAACCAGGTTGTTTAACAAAATCCTGGAGAGTGAGAGGATGCCTGATGAGTGGAGAAGCAGCGTACTGGTCCCCATTTTTAAGAACAAGGGTGATGTGCAGAGCTGCAGTAACTGCAGAGGTATAAAGTTGATGAGCCACGCCATGAAGGTATGGGAAAGAGTTGTTGAAGCAAGGCTAAGGCGAGAGGTTCAGATCAGTGAGCAGCAGTTTGGTTTCATGCCCAGAAAGAGAACCACAGATGCAATTTTTGCGTTGAGATTATTGGTAGAGAAGTACAGAGAAGGTCAGAAGGAGCTGCATTGTGTCTTTGTGGATCTAGAGAAGGCAGATGATAGGGTGCCAAGAGAGGAACTGTGGTACTGTATGAGGAAGTCAGGTGTAGCTGAAAAGTATGTTAGGGTGGTGCAGGACATGTATGAGGATAGTGAGACAGTGGTGAGGTGTGCAGTTGGAGTGACAAATGGTTTCAAGGTGAAGGTGGGGTTACATCAGGGATCAGCTTTGAGCCCCTTCTTGTTTGCATTGGTGATGGACAGGTTGACAGATGAGGTCAGGCAGGAGGCTCCATGGACCATAATGTTTGCAGATGACATTGTAATCTGTGGTGAGAGTAGAGAGCAGGTGGAAGAGAATCTGGAGAGGTGGAGGTTTGCACTGGAGAGGAGAGGAATGAAGGTCAGTAGAGACAAGACGGAATACATGTGTGTGAATGAGAAGGAGGCAGGTGGAAAGGTGAAGATGCAAGGAGTAGAGGTCGTAAAGGTGGATGACTTCAAATATCTTGAGTCAACCATCCAGCAGTTTGGAGATAAAGCCAGAGAGGCCAGGTTGAGATGGTTTGGACATGTGTTGAGGAGGAATAGTGGATATATTGGGCAAAGAATGTTGGAGATGGAGCTGCCGGGCAGAAGGAGAAGAGGTAGACCTCAGAGAAGGTTTATGGATGTAGTGAAGGTGGACATGGAGATGGTTGGTGTGAAAGTAGAGGAAGCAGTGGATAGGGCAAGATGGAGGCAGATGATCCGCTGTGGCGACCCCTAAAGGGAGCAGCCGAAAGAAGAAGAAGATGTTTATTTGTATTAATCCTTATATTATATACAGTTACTATGGGCAGAAATGCACTTACCTCCAAAGTACACTTTTACACAATTTTCATGGCTCCCTAAGACTTTTGCATAGTATTGTCCAGTAGACAATTAACCCGTTAACATTTTGCCATACTCTGTGGCATGTGTAAAATGCTAAGCAGGCCCATTTGACCGTTGACTTCAATTTTAGAAGAAGATCGAAAGAGGAAGAGGATACGACCCAGATGGCAAGAGCTTCAGTCACAAAGACTTTTTAATGCACTAGTGTTTTAATAGAAACAGAGAGTAACGTGTGCATTTAGAAGGGAAATACCTCATAAAAACAGTACCTCAGTAAAAAGTGTTAAAAACTGTGCTGAAAAGCACATTTTTAGTGACCACAATGCAATGACCATAATTAGAGGTGAGGAAAAACACAAGAGTAATCTTCAGGTGATCAAGAATGTGAGCAGGATATGAGCAGATTGTGTCAGTCTCTCCATAAATACCCAGAGAAGTATAACTGTGTTTGTTAATGCATGTAAATGAAAGAAAATGATGGGCACCTTCTGTGGGGTGCACAATGCCCAGACCCTCCGTTTCAAAGCCATCATGTGTATTAATGTTAACATCTAATGGGCCTGGACTATAGAAGCTGCAGCATATGTAGATTAAAACACTGGGAATTACATTTTCTACATTGAAATATTTTTTTTTTTATTGGACAAATTTTATTTTGACAGTCCTAACACATACACCAATAATGTGTCTCTTCTGTTGTTTGGTGATTTTAGAGAATATATGTACTTTGGTTATTGCCGAAGTCTTCCTTGAAGATTCTGGAACCTTTACTTGCACAGCGAGCAATAAATATGGCACAGTTTCGAGTGTTGCTGTGTTGATGGTGAAAGGTAATAAGTAACTTTTTTCTTTAAAATGCATGTGAGTTTTTGAAATTCCTGACTTTATGCAGCCTCCCACTGCCAGTATAACATTAGAGAATACGCTCTTATAATGCTGAATAAATGCTTTAAACATTATTCATTTATACAAAATATAAAGGCTCAGTTTGTTGAGTAGTAAATTGTGGATGACAATTTCAGTGTCAGTTAGATTTTTTCACTTTGATTTCAAGGGATGCCAATAACTGTAAGATGTAGTTTTAGGGGAAAAAATTACAGCTTTTAATTGCACATCTTTACCAAGATTGCAAATCATTCAGCAGGACACTGTACTTCTTAAAAGCTGTGTGTTTATGGTAATTTGATAACATATAATTTTTATTGCATGACCATTTCATAATATCGTATGCTTATACTGAACTGTATGCATTTATATTTTTCTGTACATCTACAGGCAATGGTGATAACAGCAACCACAATAAAATGTTAAGCACTTTATCAACAGAACCCTGTCACCATGACCCAGACCACTTCACAATAACTTCAAAATGTAAGCTAAAGGCTGCTCTATAAAAAATAAATGAATAAAACTAATATATGCTTTGTTTTGCCAGTGCCCCTGAATCGTCTGGTTTGCGTTAACTCAAAATTAGTCACTCAGCATAAAATGCTTTCAAATTTAGTCCTAACTCCTCAGCTTCAGCACACCAAAGAGGGTTCTTCTAACAATAGAAGAACCCATTTTGGTGCTATGTAGAACCCTTATCAAAAAAGTGCTATATAAAACCATCTACAGCAAATTCTCCATCAGTCTGAAGAACTCTTTTATGGTGCAAAGAACACTTTAATCAGGCAAAGGGTTCTTTGAGAGTTCACAGCCCTTTATAGAACCATTTTCTGTATTAAAGTACCCTTGAATGACTATATTTTTTAAGAATATGCTTTAGCTACTTCTAAACTTGGTTTAATAAACTAGACAGTATGGAGGTGTAGTGTGATGAAGCTTGAAAGGATGTCATGCTGAGAGGCTTGAAAAACTATATCTTCAAGAACCCTTGAAGATCCATCTATAGTCTCAATTTTATGGGGATATACCAGGACAGAACCTTTCTAGGCTAGAAACATGACACCAAATCTGTCTTGACATAATTGCACCTTCACTAATCTCTAGGGACTATCATGTGTAATCATTCCAGATCCCCTTGCGTCCTGCCTGAAGACTAAATCAAAGAAAGTGCTAGAAAGCCACAGTGAGCCACAGTCCAGCTCTCGAGTAGGTCGCAGGGTAACCTTTAAACTTCCAGAGGATGAAGAGAATTCAAACAGCAATGAATACATTACACCCAATAAAGATCCTCCGCCAGTGCTGGCTAAACCAAAACTGTAAGTATTATTTACACTTTTTATTACAACGCATCAGAAGATCCATCTCAGAAAACATTTTTTACATTTAAGTCTGGGCATCAGATTTTCAATTTTGATTTACTATTTTTTTGGTGTTTGTTTTTTCCCTTTTGTTTGAAAGTAATCCACTGCAACTTCAGATTCTTCACAAACAAGTACTTTTGGAGCAGCAGCAGGAGGGTGATACTCAGAACCTAGAGCAGTCAGAGTCAGACGAGGAAAGTCTTAATCAGTGCAATCAACAGGTTCTCACTTCTTCAGATCCAGTGACATCACCACTAAAACAATCCCCTTCATCCTTTTTAAATACTGGTCCACTGCCACAGATAAACCCCTCACCCATTTCTTTAGTGAGCAACATTCCTGCTCCATCGTTTAAAACTGAGCCCATTTCACCACTGAATATGGCCTCTGCAAACCAGACTGATCGTATTCTTTTGCCAGAGATCAACCCATCTCTTACAGTTGTCCTCAATAACCCTGCCACATCTCAACAGAATATTGCTCTAAACACCGTCCCTACAAATGTTGGTCTTTCAACACAAATGCCACATATGATTTTAGGTCCTGCTGCCCTAACACCTGAACTTAACATGGAGGCAAGGCCCTCACTCAGTTTGGCTCCAGTATTGCCCATTACACATTTAAATGTGATGTCTGCTAATCCCCTGGCTCAGCTTACAACAGCTCTTAGTGTATCAGTGTCTCAGCCAGTAACAAGTTTGGCTACATCTTTTCCCCAGGTAAATGTGTCTCCAACAGTCCAGCTAAATACTGGCCCAACATCCAAAATAAATATGATTCCACCCATTCATTCCTCCCCCATGTCTCAAATGAACATTGCTCCTGCCACACAGATTAAATCAATCCCCATTACTCAAGTAGACATGCATTCTGCATTAATAAATTCTAGTAGAACCAAGTTAAACAGCACCTCAGTCAATCAACAAGTCATGGAACCAACATTGGTCCAAGGCACAAATTCCCAAAATTCAACCACAGTGCCGCTTAATAATGTCACTTCCTCTCATTTGTTAAAAAATACACCTTTATCTACACCTCCTGTCTCCATTACACAGACTCCACCAATCTGCATCACTTCAATCTCAAATGCCAACTTTTTGCAGAGTTTCAGTTACACTAGGCCTAAGGAATTCATTGCAAGCCACACTGTCTCACAAGGAATGTGTCCTTCACCAACTCTGTCATCTGCCGCACAAAATTTACCCAGATCTACCACAAATCTTACCTCACCCAACAATCAACTTACTCCATCCCTGCGTGTTTTCCCTACAAGACATCCAGAATCTCCAAGCAGTCCTCCATTTGTTGCATCACCCCCTCTAGTATGTCCTGCTCTGATAAATTCAGTATTTGCTTTACGGCCTCAGTCACCACCACAGGCCTCCTCTCCAACTTCTAGTGGCTCCACATCTAGCCCTATACAAAACCCAGTGGCCTTCCTCAGCTCTGTTTTACCCTCATTGCCAACAAGTCCTCCAACCAATGCCATGGGACTCCCCATGAGAGCTCCTAGGTAAGCTTATAATTTAATTATTGACTGTAAGTTATACTAGAGCTTCGAGATTTCTGATTCTGGCTGTGCAGCAAAACATAAATCTGACTAACCTCTCCTTTAAGCAAATAGCAAAATTCATTATTGCGAAAAGTGCACAATAAGTTTGAAGGTCAGAGGCCAGCATTCACTCATTTAAATTCACAGTCAGAATGGCCATTAAGGTTTTCAGCATTTCAACATCAGGAAAAAAGCAGAAAACATAAATAAAATAAATAAAATGTCAATAAAAATAAACAAACTGTCAAAATGTTTTTGTCACACAAACATTGTCACGATTGGCCCCTCCCAGTCCTGTCCATGTGTTGTGGTTTAGCCCGCGTGTTCTTTGTTTTGGTCTTGTAGTCCAGCCCCCTTGTTTGGTGACTCCACCCCTGATTGTCTCTACCTGTGTTTCCACCTGTCCCTCGTTTGCCCTTATGTATTTAAGCCCTGTGTTTTCCCCTGTCTGGTGATTGGATGTACTGTTTGTATGTTTGATTCTGGTTTGTCTGTCATGTCTGCCCCCCAATCAATCTGTCTTGGCTGACGTCACTTATCTCTGCATATGCGTCCGCCTCCTCACTCCCAACCATTACAAATATTTAGTGTGTATTCCCTGCCTTTTAAAGATTTCATTCTTTTCAAGAGATAGTTGTTCAAAGAAACCTCTAGGGAATGTTTTCCATACTTCTGGTAAAAACTTCCAAAGTTCAGTTTTAGAAATAAACCAAATACAAACATCGACTCATCAATCCATAAAACCTTACTCAGATGACCAGTCTCTTTTTTGTCTGCAATGGCCTCCTGATATCTAGATACTCTGTGAGGGGAAGACTACACGCACACACCCTGCTTTAAATAAAGGATTTGCCTCATCCCCATTTTGAACATTGCCACGCTTTAATGTTTTAAATCATCACACTAATTTTAATATTAGACAAAAATAACCCAAGTAAATACATTATGCTGTTTAAAATAATGATTTATATTACTAAAGGAAGAAATGCTGTTGGACACTACCTGGTCATTTGTACAGAAAAGTAACTGCCCCTTTAAACCACCAGTTAACCAGATTCAATTGGTTACTGGTTAATTGGTTCAATTTCACTGACCACACCCAGGCATAATTGCTGCCAGACCTGTTGAATCTAAGCATCACTTAAATATAACCTGTCTGGCAATGTGAAGCAGAATATAAGGTCACAAAATGCAGCACAGATGCAAAACAAAGTCATTGAGATCTTTTAGTGTGAAAAAGATTACAGAGCCATTGCTAAGGCCCTGAGACCAAAATTTCACCAAGAGCTCATCAACTCATCCTGGAGCTCACAAAATAATCCAGACAAAAACCTAAAGAACTGCAGGTCTCACTTGCCTCATTTTAGGTCAATGTAAATGATTCCACAACAAGAAAGACACAGGGCAATTTGCATTCATGGAAAAGTTGCAAGATGCAAACTGCTGCTGGCCAAAAAGAACACAAAGGCTCATCTCACATTTGCCAAAAACATCTCAGATGATAATATTCAGTTGAGTCAAAGGTGGAATGTTTTGGAAGACATGGGTCCCATTACATCTCATGTAAAGCTAACACAGCATTCCACCATAAGAACTTAATACCAACAGTCAAACATGAATGTGATGGTCTGGGGCTGCTTTACTTCTACAGGATCTTGTCATAATTATCAATATGACAACTTGTCATAATTAATGGAACCTTAAATTCTGCTCTGTATCAGAAAATCCCGAAGGAGAATGTCTGGCCATCAGTTTATGACTTAAAGCTCAAGCACAGTTGGTAAATGCAGCAGGACAATCATCCGAAGCACACAAGCAAGTCCACCTCTGAATGGCTCATAAAAAATAAAATTAATGTTTTGAGTGGCCAAGTGAAAGTCCTGACTTAAATGCCATTGGGATGTGGTGGCAAGACCTTAAACAAGTAGTTCATGCTCGAAAACCCTCCAGTGTAGCAAAGTAGAGGGGACCAAAATTCCTAGATATAAACATAAAAGACTCATCGCATGATTGGAGTTGTTACTGCCAAGGCTGGCCAAACCAGTTATTAGGTTTAGGGGCATTTACATTGTCTCAATATAGGTTTATCTTTAATAACTGTAACAATGATTTAAAAGCTGTATGTTGTATGTACTCATGTTGTCTTTATCTTATATTAAAATTAGTTGGATGATCTTAGATCTTTTGAATGTGACAAATTTGCAAAATCTAGAAGAAATCAAGCGAGGGACAAATCCTTTTTTACAGCAGTATATCTGTATATAGCTTTGCATGTGTGTGCTTTGTAATTTGCTGAATAGCCATGCAAGACGAAAGAAAGCACATAACTGTTCTTATAATAATACTAATGGCTCCTGATACCATATTCTTACTGATTCTTACTTTGCCCTGCATGCATGCAGTGTAATTTGATCCATCGTGTATCTGCATTCTTTGTCTTACAAAATGATATTGTGTTAAGAATAAAAATATGATCAGTAAAATAATATCTAATATAAAATTTATAAACAATCATGCAGCTTGTATATTTAATTTTTGGTGAGTTGAACTGAACTTCTGTTATTGCATGTTCAGACCTCAAGTCACACTGAAGAAGAGTCACAGAAGCTCTTGGTCCAGACCAGATGAAAATGAAGATATCTGTGATGGCAGAGTAACTCCTTCACATGACATTGAGAAAAAGCTGCAACTGAAAAATGAATTGCCTCTTTATGGACAACAGGTAAATTGACATTACATAGCCTCACATCTGTGATATGCATCACCTTGTGATTTCTCATCCAGTAGAACTTGGTACAGACTGGTTTATGGTTAATGAATAAGGAGTCAAAGCCATAAGGAATGTGCAGATGGGTGAAAAAGATGAGAAAATGGTACAGGCTTGAATGCTTGACCCCTACAGTGAAGGGCTGATAGTTCTATGTTGTAGGGGCATTTTTGTAACATACCATTGGCCTCAATTTACACAAAAATGGTGACAGTAATATAGCCTGTTTAATGATAGTTTTAATGCTAGTTGTAGTTTATTGTATTGCACTGAATGGCTCAGAGTTCTGAGTTCAGCTCTGCTCCTTTTCTCTCTGTATCAGTGACTGTGTTTCTATCAGTATCTGAGCTCAGGACCGTCTCTCTCTCTAACCGACTGGTAACTAGCAGAGAGACGTTCTCTAGACAGACAAAGCACTTCTTGTAAGTCGCTCTGGATAAGAGCGTCTGCTGAATGTATAATGTAATGATGGCATGTTAGCATTTTAGTCTTATTACCATTCCAAATTCCTAAATCCATGGTATATGCTTAACCATGACCAACACGGATGGTATGCAGAGAGAGTGGTGCCACTATGCATAAAATAGAAACTAAACCATTTTAAAGTACTATGGAACTTGAAAATAATAATAAAAATATTGTCCAAGAGTATATAAGTCAAAATATTTGAGCCTGTTGTTTCACGTCATTTGCCTGACCCCCACAGAATTTCTCTTGGTTGCTAGGTTTTAAAAATAAACATAGCTAATTAGCAGCTTATCTGGTTAATGATTTGCAAAAATCATTAAAATCCTTCAAGCTGATTGCAGATTTTATGCTATTTTGCAGATGTGGTCAGATGTGGTCATTCAGCTAGCTGGCCTAACCGCACACCAGGCCATTCTATGTCCCCAGAGCTTTCTACCATGTTCGCTGTATATTCTGCCCAGTTCCATTAGGAAAGTGCTGAGTGAACTATATAGAGCAGTGACCTACAGACTGTGCACCCTGAAGACCTGTAGCAGGAGGCTAATCATGCAAGTCAGGAGTTCGTCCTGCCTTAATTGTACCAGCACGTTGATTGTGTAACTCATGGAGTAAACATATTGGACCTCACATTGGTACCTCAACATCCACAGCGTATACAAGGCTGTACCCAGCCTTACTTTAACTGCTCAGACTACGTCTCTGTTATACTAATTCCAGCATACAATCCTCTGTTCAAGCCTGCCAAACTAATTCTGAAACAGGTGAGAACCTGGAAGGGGTACATTCTCTGCACTTCAAGACTGCTTTAAGAACACAAATTGGAACATATTATAAAGGCTGCTACCTATGATGATTCAACTGATTTGGAGAAATATACAGCACCTTTGACTGGCTACAATGGCAAATGCATAGATGACATAACTTGACATGAGTCAGTTTTGCTGAAAACCCAGAGTGCTGTCCTTAGGTCAGTCAACAAGGCAGCCATCAGTAAAGTGCTCTTACACCCTGTCAGAGAGGCAGAGTGCAACTATGGACAGATTATCCATGGAAATTTTCTAGTCACCTGAAATACATGAGAATATAGAGAAAAGAAAAAACAAACTAGCCTGTCATTGGAAAGAACTATTTATACTAATTAATGATAACTGAGGACTACAGGCTTATCAGAATAACAACGAGAAATAGATCAATGAAAATCAATCACTGTTACCAGTGAAAATTGCTGACTACTAAGCATATTACAATGAAAAAAACATGAATGTCAGTGACCACTGTTAGAAACCTACAATAGCCACGTTTACATGCAGCCCGATAATCCGTTAATAATCCGACTAATAGCTATATCGGAATTTAATAAATCCATGTAAACATCTCCATCAGAATAGTCTAATCCTATTGAGGCCATTCAGAAAACAATTTCTGTCTGAATGATTGAGGTGGGTAATCCTGTAAATAACCCGTCAAATAGAAGAAGAATATCCGTGTAAACGTCTGTATCCGATTACATTCCCTATCGGAAAGTTTAAGCCCGTTCTGCATGTGCGTCGCGTCACAGTGAGAGTTTATACCGTTCAACACGGCGGAGCAGAAACTGGTCTGCAGAGGAGACGAAGTTCATGCTCTGGTCTTTAAAAGACGGCGGTGGGACGGACGTCCAGCTTATGTGTCAGAGCACGTTCTGACGAGTCTGACGTCATTTTAAAGCAGTTAAAAATCACAAACACGGGAAACTGGAAACTCATCTCACGCTGACTGGACTCACGTGATGTTCGCTGTCATGGTAACGTTTACACTAAGCATTGTTGAGTAGAGTGAGAATAAACACCTCAGTCTGTAATCGGAACGTGTTCGATCGGATTGGCAAATATCTTTGCATTTGAACACGGCCAATGATGATATATTAGTATGACAACATTACAGGTTAGATAACGCAAACAAAAATTCAAAAGTAAAAATATTGTAAAAAGTAACTAAAGAAGTAAAATGTAATACACTTATGATCAAATAATGAAATTAAGATTTTAATCAGCCTAATAAAATAAAATAAAATGATAGGATTCAAATAATTTAAATAACAGTTACAGGTTATCTGAAGTTGGTTAAAGATTAAAAGTTTAAAACGACTGCGTGACACCAGGGAGCTGAGTTTTAGAGACTCCTGTAGTGAATTCCAGCTCACAGTTTGTCAGTGAGTGTGAGAGGTTTGATGGTGAGTGTGAGAGGGTTTGATGGTGAGTGTGAGAGAGTTTGATGGTGAGTGTGAGAGGGTTTGATGGTGAGTGTGAGAGGGTTTGATGGTGAGTGTGAGAGAGTTTGATGGTGAGTGTGAGAGGGTTTGATGGTGAGTGTGAGAGGGTTTGATGGTGAGTGTGAGAGAGTTTGATGGTGAGTGAGAGAGAGTTTGATGGTGAGTGTGAGAGGGTTTGATGGTGAGTGTGAGAGGGTTTGATGGTGAGTGTGAGAGAGTTTGATGGTGAGTGTGAGAGGGTTTGATGGTGAGTATGAGAGGTTTGATGGTGAGTGTGAGAGGGTTTGATAGTGAGTGTGACAGGTTTGTCAGTGAGTGTGAGAGGGTTTGATGGTGAGTGTGAGAGTTTGATGGTGAGTGTGAGAGAGTTTGATGGTGAGTGTGAGAGAGTTTGATGGTGAGTGTGACAGGTTTGTCAGTGAGTGTGAGAGGGTTTGATGGTGAGTGAGAGAGTTTGATGGTGAGTGTGAGAGGGTTTGATGGTGAGTGTGAGAGAGTTTGATGGTGAGTGTGAGAGGGTTTGATGGTGAGTGTGAGAGGGTTTGATGGTGAGTGTGAGTGGGTTTAATAGTGAGTATGAGAGCGTTTGATGGTGAGTGAGAGAGTTTGATGGTGAGTGTGAGAGGGTTTGATGGTGAGTGTGAGAGAGTTTGATGGTGAGTGTGAGAGGGTTTGATGGTGAGTGTGAGAGGGTTTGATGGTGAGTGTGAGAGGGTTTGATGGTGAGTGTGAGAGAGTTTGATGGTGAGTGAGAGAGAGTTTGATGGTGAGTGTGAGAGGGTTTGATGGTGAGTGTGAGAGGGTTTGATGGTGAGTGTGAGAGAGTTTGATGGTGAGTGTGAGAGGGTTTGATGGTGAGTGTGAGAGGGTTTGATGGTGAGTGTGAGAGAGTTTGATGGTGAGTGAGAGAGAGTTTGATGGTGAGTGTTAGAGGGTTTGATGGTGAGTGAGAGAGTTTGATGGTGAGTGTGAGAGGGTTTGATGGTGAGTGTGAGAGAGTTTGATGGTGAGTGTGAGAGGGTTTGATGGTGAGTGTGAGAGGGTTTGATGGTGAGTGTGAGTGGGTTTAATAGTGAGTATGAGAGCGTTTGATGGTGAGTGAGAGAGTTTGATGGTGAGTGTGAGAGGGTTTGATGGTGAGTGTGAGAGAGTTTGATGGTGAGTGTGAGAGGGTTTGATGGTGAGTGTGAGAGGGTTTGATGGTGAGTGTGAGAGGGTTTGATGGTGAGTGTGAGAGAGTTTGATGGTGAGTGAGAGAGAGTTTGATGGTGAGTGTGAGAGGGTTTGATGGTGAGTGTGAGAGGGTTTGATGGTGAGTGTGAGAGAGTTTGATGGTGAGTGTGAGAGGGTTTGATGGTGAGTGTGAGAGGGTTTGATGGTGAGTGTGAGAGGGTTTGATGGTGAGTGAGAGAGAGTTTGATGGTGAGTGTTAGAGGGTTTGATGGTGAGTGTGACAGGTTTGTCAGTGAGTGTGAGAAGGTTTGATGGTGAGTGAGAGAGTTTGATGGTGAGTGTGAGAGAGTTTGATGGTGAGTGTGAGAGAGTTTGATGGTGAGTGTGAGAGGGTTTGATGGTGAGTGTGAGAGGGTTTGATGGTGAGTGTGAGAGGGTTTGATGGTGAGTGTGAGAGAGTTTGATGGTGAGTGAGAGAGAGTTTGATGGTGAGTGTGAGAGGGTTTGATGGTGAGTGTGAGAGAGTTTGATGGTGAGTGTGAGAGGGTTTGATGGTGAGTATGAGAGGTTTGATGGTGAGTGTGAGAGGGTTTGATAGTGAGTGTGACAGGTTTGTCAGTGAGTGTGAGAGGGTTTGTCGGTGAGTGTGAGAGGGTTTGATGGTGAGTGTGAGAGAGTTTGATGGTGAGTGTGAGAGAGTTTGATGGTGAGTGTGAGAGAGTTTGATGGTGAGTGTGAGAGGGTTTGATGGTGAGTGAGAGAGTTTGATGGTGAGTGTGAGAGGGTTTGATGGTGAGTGTGAGAGAGTTTGATGGTGAGTGTGAGAGGGTTTGATGGTGAGTGTGAGAGGGTTTGATGGTGAGTGTGAGAGAGTTTGATGGTGAGTGAGAGAGAGTTTGATGGTGAGTGTGAGAGGGTTTGATGGTGAGTGTGAGAGAGTTTGATGGTGAGTGTGAGAGGGTTTGATGGTGAGTATGAGAGGTTTGATGGTGAGTGTGAGAGGGTTTGATAGTGAGTGTGACAGGTTTGTCAGTGAGTGTGAGAGGGTTTGTCGGTGAGTGTGAGAGGGTTTGATGGTGAGTGTGAGAGAGTTTGATGGTGAGTGTGAGAGAGTTTGATGGTGAGTGTGAGAGAGTTTGATGGTGAGTGTGAGAGGGTTTGATGGTGAGTGAGAGAGTTTGATGGTGAGTGTGAGAGGGTTTGATGGTGAGTGTGAGAGAGTTTGATGGTGAGTGTGAGAGGGTTTGATGGTGAGTGTGAGAGGGTTTGATGGTGAGTGTGAGTGGGTTTAATAGTGAGTATGAGAGCGTTTGATGGTGAGTGAGAGAGTTTGATGGTGAGTGTGAGAGGGTTTGATGGTGAGTGTGAGAGAGTTTGATGGTGAGTGTGAGAGGGTTTGATGGTGAGTGTGAGAGGGTTTGATGGTGAGTGTGAGAGAGTTTGATGGTGAGTGAGAGAGTTTGATGGTGAGTGTGAGAGGGTTTGATGGTGAGTGTGAGAGGGTTTGATGGTGAGTGTGAGAGAGTTTGATGGTGAGTGTGAGAGGGTTTGATGGTGAGTGTGAGAGGGTTTGATGGTGAGTGTGAGAGAGTTTGATGGTGAGTGAGAGAGAGTTTGATGGTGAGTGTTAGAGGGTTTGATGGTGAGTGTGACAGGTTTGTCAGTGAGTGTGAGAAGGTTTGATGGTGAGTGAGAGAGTTTGATGGTGAGTGTGAGAGAGTTTGATGGTGAGTGTGAGAGAGTTTCATGGTGAGTGTGAGAGGGTTTGATGGTGAGTGTGAGAGAGTTTGATGGTGAGTGTGAGAGGGTTTGATGGTGAGTATGAGAGGTTTGATGGTGAGTGTGAGAGGGTTTGATAGTGAGTGTGACAGGTTTGTCAGTGAGTGTGAGAGGGTTTGATGGTGAGTGAGAGAGTTTGATGGTGAGTGTGAGAGAGTTTGATGGTGAGTGTGACAGGTTTGTCGGTGAGTGTGAGAGGGTTTGATGGTGAGTGTGAGAGAGTTTGATGGTGAGTGTGAGAGGGTTTGATAGTGAGTGTGACAGGTTTGTCAGTGAGTGTGAGAAGGTTTGATGGTGAGTGTGAGAGAGTTTGATGGTGAGTGTGAGAGAGTTTGATGGTGAGTGTGAGAGAGTTTGATGGTGAGTGTGAGAGAGTTTGATGGTGAGTGTGAGAGGGTTTGATAGTGAGTGTGACAGGTTTGTCAGTGAGTGAGAGAGTTTGATGGTGAGTGTGAGAGGGTTTGATGGTGAGTGTGAGAGAGTTTGATGGTGAGTGTGAGAGGGTTTGATGGTGAGTGTGAGAGGGTTTGATGGTGAGTGTGAGAGGGTTTGATGGTGAGTGTGAGTGGGTTTAATAGTGAGTATGAGAGTTTTGTAAAAGGTTAGTTAATTTTGGCCTAAACAGCCTCATATCTGTGTGTATTTATGCAAGTATATATACACATATATATTCACAAAGTAGGAAAGTATTTCTGTTGCAATAGTGGTTGTTTTAGAAAATGTTGAAATTTTGAAGTTTATGAACCAATTCAGTGACTTGTTTCACTTGGTTCGCTGCTTGCACAACTTGAGCAATGTTGTGTTTTATACAGATGTGTTGAAAATAGCATTAACTATGTTAAGAATTTTATTTTAAATGGTTATTCTATATGCAAAACATTCGTGTGTTGAATAACACCTTAAATTACTACAATTATATTTAAATAAACATGCTGAACTATCAATCTCCCTATCACCCAAGACATTCAAATAATACAAGCACAAATTAGCACAATGAGGCCTATGAAAATACTTGTAATTGAGAATTTGCTTGGATCACTGCAGTGCACGATATGGATTAATTTTTTTAAACATTTTTTTTTATTTTAATTTTGAAGTAAAATTGAGAGAGAGAGATACTTGATTTTACTGTTGGAAACATCAGTAATACTTTTGAAACTTTAGGTATTAGAAAGTGCCTAAAAGGTGAAAATGTCCAAAGTTAAAGATGTGAAATGAAACTTGATTGGCCAGGGCACGTCACATTTTTCTAATTATCTGGTCAACCTTAAAGGTCCTCTTATGCAAGATACACTTTTTGTCAAATTCAGTGAACATCTGCTTATTTTCTGCTGTCTCAGTATTCTGCATGCGCACTGGAAAAAAGTCAGTGTTTGAACGCAGACCTGCCTCTGAAAATGGGAAATAAACAAAGTGTCCCGAGCCACACAGCACTATTCCAGCCATTTAGCAGCAGGGGGTGTTTGTGCTTGTGCACAGGATGGGGGAAGCGATGGGGCTATGTGCTGAACTCTATGCGTGGTCAAGATGGAGAGATAGTCAAGAAACAGTGAAAGAGGAGAAGATATGAAAAACAAAGGAAACTAGAAAGACTGAAAAAGAAGCTCTTTGATCAGGCAGGAACATTTCAATGATGGAGAGACCTCCGAGAGTTGACAATGCTAGAGTTATCTTCCTATTCGCATTTTCCTGCTGATATTGTGCAGGAGGAGCAAGAAGCTGAGGTGCAGGAATGTAACTGCTGCAACGTTTAAGGTAAAACAGGAAAACATGATCAAGAAGCTGACTCCAGTTTCATCGAGAGTTAAAAGGAATGAAAAGGGATAGATCACAGTTGGTCACAAAGCACAGTAGCTTTGACAACGTGCATCATGTTGTTTACATGTTGTTTAATATGCAAACGGCATATTATCAGATGAATGTGGTATAAGTGTGCTCTCAAGGATGTCCTAGAGGTTTACAATTCTATATCTGATGCATTGGCTGATTCCTTTTGATTTTCCCATGGTGGCAAAAGCTTCTAAGGCCATGACGTAGTTTTCTGGAATTTTCCAAGCTATTTAACACAATAATTAATGTATGTAAACTTCTGACCAACTGGAATTTTATGTACAAAGTAGAAAACCTGATCACGATGCTGAAACCGTAGTTCATAGACGTAGAATCTGTTTAGATCAATAAATGAGTTTTAATGATTTCAGCCTAAGTGTATGTAAACTTATGACTTCAACTATAAGTACTACTGCTGATTATGTGTAGTTAATATGCTTTAGACTATGCTTTAATGTAAAACTGTGACTGTACTCTATGGCTTGGTCAATGAGACAAATGTTTAAACCAAACCTAAACCTTAGATCCTTGTAATGACTTTCTTGCTAAGTTTATTAATTCTTAGTTATATTTATTGAAGAATGTTACTTCATCATTATTAGAATATTTTAATGCATTTTAAATTTTAACAAAACATGACAGGCCAGCATGTGATAAATTTCAGCCAGTAATATGAACCCACCTTTCCATTAAAACACAGATCTATTTGGTCTTCCTTTAAGACCAGGCTTATTTTTTACTTATTAGTTTAATCCTTGTGTGGTGTTCGGGCCTGTGGGACCCATCATCAATGTTTAACAAAAGTAGTGTGTGTGTGTGTGTGTGTGTGTGTGTGTGTGTGTGTGTGTGTGTGTGTGTGTAAATGTGTGCATGTATGTGAGGGTGGACAGCATGGACAGGCTGCTAACTGGCTACCACTGCTAAAGGAGAACCCTACATTGGTCACTTGTGATATTTTAAACATCTGGTATTTTACGTTATTTTAGTTATTATGGCTGTATTAATTAAAAAAATAATAATGATGCAGTGGGTCCATCACACCACTGAGTAACAACAACAAGAACACCACACAGGTGTTAATATTACAAATTTAACTTAAATTCCCTGTAACGGAATATTCCTGATATAACTGCTGATACATCCACAGCAGTATAGTGTGTAACTGTCCGTGTGCTCATGAGGTTTTCTATATTCTGCATATCTAAGATATCTGAAGGTCTCTAAACTGTATTCTGGTTATTATATGTCCTCTCTCATCCACTTTGGGTTTCTGAGAATGTATGTCACCTGTCACGTAAGTCCACATTATACCTGAGTGACGCAGTAACGGTCATGCGTTTGTGGTGCTGCGTTTAGGAAGCCTGCTCATGCTCATTTCCTTCATCCCTATCCTTCATAGAAGCTGACTTATGGGGGGGAAGCAAGCAGACCAGTTGGACCAAACATTCCAACAGCAACTCTCATTAACTTTGATGAGGTACAGCAGATTTTTTCCATTCCAAGTACTGCTCTGCTCAGTGGCACTATTGTGGCATTTTAAATGCTTTTACCTAATATAGTGCTTCAGCTTTTTCAGCTAATTTGATCTGCATGGATTATCAAGATTTATAACCAGATCACAACTAAGAAAAAAGCACTGTTAGTAACAGCCTTTAGTGTTGTAGCGTTCTGCCGCTGCGGGAGGAGGCGCTCAGCTTTTCTACAGGAATGATAGGCTGTCTCTGGCTCTCTGCCTTGCCTCACACATGGGCGGGGAAATGTAAACGTAGGGCTCTAAGCCTAAACTCTGTCTTTACTGGAATTCTGTGAAGCTGCTTTGTGACAACATCCGCGGTAAAAAGCGCCACAAATAAATTTGATTTGATTTTGATTTGACTTAAAAATTTGAATTCACTGAATATCTAATAGTAAGTTAACAGAACAATAATGTTTTACATTCTGTTAGCTTTGAAGTTATTTGAAACTCAGTGAACTCATGGAGCCATTTTTACATTGTTATTCTATATGGTAAATCATACAACTTCACACCACCTTTACATTTTCATAGGAATGCTAAGGGAAATTAGCATTATCCAATCAGCTAAGCAGATAATTCTCTCCAACGGGAGAATCGAGCGGAAACATCTCCATGGCTGTTGTTTTCTTCATCTCTACCTATATTTGCAGTTTATCCAGGTTTTAGGACACCGTCTTCTTCATGGGTTATGAATATTAAATATTACTCGTCATGTTGTACTGCACTGTACATAATCTGCACCCCCACATCCACTGATAATTCGAATGGCATCATGTGTGTCACGTAAGTATTTGTTGCTGGAACGCATCTTTCGTTACTACAGATCAAAATATTGCCCTGTCCTGCTCCCGACTCATTTGGCGATGGATGCACGGGAGGCGTGGCCATGTGGAGCAGGTGGTGCAGTAAGAGAGACTTTAATCTGTAAATAGTTGTTGTGGGCTCAGGGATGTATATACGTGTTGTTTGTGATCTTCTGTGCTGGGCTTTGGGGCAGGTTGGGTAGGTCTAGTGGTCATCATGGACTGGATACATGTTGCTGGAATTGACCTACTCTGCAGCACGGCTCTTCAGCTGCACTGACCGGCAGGTCTCCCCTTCTGCTGTGTCAGCAAACGAGCACTCATTCAAAGCACTATGTTTAGTGGGGTCATCCCCTTGCAGACTGGTGGGGAGTGACAAACTCAGTGCCAAAATGATGGAAAAGAGTCCAGCCAAGGTCTGCAGGAGAGGAACAGTGCTGACAGTGGTGCCCAGCTAGAGGATGATGGCTGACCATGAGAAATTGCTGGTGGCAATGCTTAGATGGTGGCATGTGTGGTATGGCTGGAGACTGGAAGCAGTGAAGCGAGGCACAATGATGGTGTGGTCAGTCAGGGCTAAGAGTTGGAGCTTAAATGCACATAAGCATATGCTTGCATTACGTGTGTTTGCTGGGACAGTGGACACTCTGTATCCCCTTTTGCATGGTGATTAGGAGGGGAGGGGGCATCATTTCAGGAACTCTTTGCCTGGACTTTGTTCAGATCATTTTCGGCTGCTGAGACGAGCTGTG
This sequence comes from Pygocentrus nattereri, assembly GCF_015220715.1. Classification (NCBI taxonomy): domain Eukaryota; kingdom Metazoa; phylum Chordata; class Actinopteri; order Characiformes; family Serrasalmidae; genus Pygocentrus; species Pygocentrus nattereri. Next base: position 51,103,514 of record NC_051215.1, on the reverse strand, counting down.
GATGCTTGGCCATGCAAAGCAGCAAGCGCAGAGCACCATGGGTACTGCTGTCTCAGCAGTAAGGGTGACTTTTGTTTATAAAGTTTTGCTATTCAATATTTAGTGAAGATAAAAGGGCAGTAGCATCACAATACTTACATATTTGCAGAGGCCTTCAAGTTGATTTCATAATGATTTCTGGGAACTAAAAAAAGTCACATTTCTATTCAACAGAATTATGTCTACAAGTATCACAGTCCTAATCGTGTTTTATTAAGTTTTGGATGGAAACAAGGGTTAAATTAAATGCCCAGTGAAAAATTAGGAAATGTTTTTTCTCTGTGGTATCTAGGAAGATAATAGCTAAACAAGCTCTCCTATTGGTTAGGACATCAAGGCCTGAAGAGCAGTCCTAACACATCAGATTGACCATCAGTATGAATTACACATTGACAATTGACAAGGAATCAATATATCACAATCATTTCCATTAGGTGGGACCAATTTTGTGAGAAAAACGTCACTCTAGGCCTTCTGGAAGTCCTAGATACATCACTGACTGAGAATATGGGTGGCAGCCTAATGAGTGGGTTGTTAGAACTGGAAAACCAGGCCTCTCTCCTGAAATTCCCTGTTAAACTGCTGCAAGGTCAAATCTGCCACAGGCTTCAAGTAAAACATAGAATTTAAGCTTCAAGTATCCATGTTTAATCTACAACAGCCAAAATAAGTTGAAGATACACCAGCCTAAAGTGTTATAGATGGTTCTGTGTCTCACTATTATCACTGGGTGTCTGATGTTGCAGAACAGAGTATGCAAGTAAATTAACTTTTAATGAAGTCTTTTCTACAAATGCACATATTTCTTTAATAATCCTTTGCCTAATCTATGCACCTAACCACAGTACTGTAGTTATTTAGCAAATGATGAGGGTGTTTGGATGACTGGCCAAATTGCTACTAACACTACCACACTTATGGTTAAACTTAACCTCCATAATTTATCACACAGATTGAAAGTCTGTCTACTGCCAGAAAACAGAAGCACCAAAGAGAGGGAACAGTGTTACCTTGCCGCTGTCAATCAGCATGCAGTCTGAACTACGCAGCAGGGAAACTCAAGTTTCTTTAGCTTTTAACTCCATTTAAAATACTATTTAGATTTTTTGTAACACTTTATTTTGATAGAATACTGTAGATGCTCAGTCTGTCTTTAAATAACATGCAACAAATGACTAATAGGATCTGAATTTGAAGTTGAATGTAATGGAAATTAAATTCAATGAAATCTAACCCTAAATTTCCCCTTACCATAATGTCAGATTGTGAAAAATGGACAAACAAAACTGGACAAAACAATTTTATGATAATTAAGGAAAATATGAAAAATAGAAATCAAGACAAAAATCATGCTAAAAATGGAAAAGTTTTAACAAGATGATGAGAAATTAAAGAAATTCCACCCCAGCGAAAATAATAATAACGGCCTTGGACGTTATGAAAATAAACTCAAGGCACAAAAACATCTAATCTAATTATAACTGACTCACCATAATTCATGCATATATGAACACTTTTAAAATAACACTCCTGTAACGGTCATATTTCTGATTCTTTAATACTATTGAAAAAAATATAGTTTGATGGGCAAGATCCCCAGATCCCTTACAGTAACACTGCTGATAATCACCCATTACTAGAAAGTTTGTTAATAACTGAAGTGACTGTAGGTCATCTATAGGAAACCATTCAAATAAAATGTGACTAAAGGTTTTTTTGTTGTTTTTTCCTTCAAATATGACTTTGGTTAATGATAATCAAATCACAATGATCATTGAAATCATTGAATTTTAATATTTTGGATGGAGTTGCCAGCCTTTGTAAAAAAAAAGCCTTTGAATACCAAACAGAGAAACGAACGCAAATGTAATGAATAAACATTCAAGTATTATCACAAATAAATCAGGCCGGCCTTATTGTACTGCATGTGAGGCGACAGCACAGTATGCTGTCTATAGTTTAGGTGTATCTGGGTATATGTTTATCATCTGAAGTACACAGATCAGGCATCACATTCTGACCACCTCCTCGTTTCTACGCTCACTGTCCACTTTATCAGCTCCACTGACCGTATAGCTGCACTCTGTAGTTCTACAGTTACAGACTGGAGTCCATCTGTTTCTCTGATACTCTGTTACCCTGTTCTTCAGTGGTCAGGACCCCCATGGACCCTCACAGAGCAGGTACTGTTTGGGTGGTGGGTCATTCTCAGCACTGCAGTAACACTGACGTGGTGGTGGTGTGTTAGTGTGTGTTGCGCTGGTCTGAGTGGATCAGACACAGCAGTGCTGCTGGCGTTTTTAAACACCTCAGTGTTGCTGCTGGACTGAGAATAGTCCACCAACCAAAAATATGCGGCCGACAGCGTCCTGTGGGCAGCGTCCTGTGGGCAGCGTCCTGTGACCACGGATGAAGGTCTAGAGGATGACCAACACAAACTGTGCAGCAGCAGATGAGCTGTCGTCTCTGACTTTACATCTACAAGGTGGACTGACAAGGTAGGAGTGTCTAATAGAGTGGACAGTGAGTGGACACAGTGTTTAAAACCTCCAGCAGCACTGCTGTGTCTGATCCACTCACACCAGCACAACACACACTAACACACCACCACCACGTCAGTGTTACTGCAGTGCTGAGAATGACCCACCACCCAAACAGTACCTGCTCTGTGAGGGACCATGGGGGTCCTGACCACTGAAGAACAGGGTAACAGAGTATCAGAGAAACAGATGGACTACAGTCTGTAACTGTAGAACTACAGAGAGCAGCTATACGGTCAGTGGGGCTGATAAAGTGGACAGTAAGGCGGTCATAATGTTCTGCCTGATGAGTGTATGTAAACTGTGTTACTCTATTTCAGCTCTATAGGAGACTTCATGGATCAGTCATGTGGAGAAGGAATAGAACTCTTGCTTTTATAGACGTGTCTCTGTAACGCTATTGAAACCTAAACTTAGGACCACACTGACAGGGATGGTTTGGTGAAAACCATGTTGGGCGACTGAAGTTTGCTTCTTTAGTTCAGCACTGGAGCTACATGCAACAAGTATGGAAGTTTATGGTTTCCCAAAATCTTTTCCAAAAATATGGCTACATATTTCCCTCAAAAGGCGTCCAGCTCTCAAGTACTTCAGACTTTCCAATGTGGTTTAGGACCCAGTGTGACTTGAGGAAAATGGAGCTGAATGTGGCAGTCATTTCAAATTCACTGGCCGTTTTCAAAGTCAAGGATGCAGCCAACTGTGAGGGCCGTGCTTTTTTGTAGAATTCTTTGGAAGCCCCTTCATTACTAAGACATCAAAGGACTGAACAGGTGTGGCTCTTGTGACCCTTTCTCACCAACAATGCTTTACTTGCATTTCAAAACCAATTGAAAAACGACAGAAACAGCTGAAAGTTGTCAGAGTTTGTAATGACATGGAAATTAAATGTAATGTTTCTATATGGAAGATTTAAATATGTCAGTTTGCTAACATCAGTAAACCATGGTCATGTGTTTATGGAAAGGACATCAGACATCATTAGTTTCATAGCTCTAGTCCAAAACTAAAGAAGCAAAATCTGAACACCAATCATGTCTTGGCTGGTAGGCCACAATTAGGGTAAGTGGGGTAAGATAAATGGTTTATTTTAATTAGATTTTTCAGATAACTATTTTTAATATGATGAACGAGAACCTGTTGCTTTTCCCTTTTTTCATTAATAGTGTTAAATTTTCCTGATTAAAGCCTAATAAAGGTCAGGGAAAACGTTTTTCATTGTACAAAGCAGAAAGGAAATGTTGATCAAGCACATTCTTAGTCATTTGTTGTATATTTTAGGAATACAAGGTCTCTAACTTTGAACAAAGGCTGATGAGTGAGATTGAATTCCGTCTGGAGAGAACACCAGTTGAAGAATCAGACGATGAGATACAGCACGATGAAGTTCCCACAGGAAAGTGTATTGCCCCCCTTTTTGACAAGAAGCTGAAAAACTTCAGGGCCATGGAAGGAATTCCTGTCATGTTTACCTGTAAAGTGGTTGGAATTCCCATACCTAAGGTAGGCAGTTCTAAGCTTTTATGCTGTATTTTATACATGGACAGATATCAAATGGGCTTTGCTAAATATGTGCTTGGCATTATGTCTATTAGAATAGTCTATATCAACGAGATATCGAATACCTGAGTGACAAGAAACTATCACTGTACTTTAAACTGTGTTTAATCAACTACAGTTCTTCAATTAAGGATTTGTTATGCAATGCACTGTTTCTTTTTAGATTTATTATTCTATGCTTAAAACCACTGCACAACAAAAAACAAGGTACACTAGTGAACACACACACACACTAGGGGGCAGTGGGCAGCCCTATCCACGGCGCCCGGGGAGCAGTTGGGGGTTAGGTGTCTTGCTCAAGGGCACTTCAGTCATGGACCGTCAGCCGAGGGGATCCGGTCACAGGGCTGGTTCCCTGACCTCCAGCCCACGACTGCTAGGTGACCTAGAGCCAAGTTCAAACAGCCACCATACCGATCGGCAGGCCGTGGAGTTACCGCTACGCAACCGGGATGCACAAAGTCATATACATTTACCATATGATCCTACAGAACTTCATTAAATGCTTGAATTCTTTTGAATCCTGCTTTTGTATTACCTTATGCGATGATTCAAAAAGTAGAAAAATATACAGCACTGTGTGAAAGTCTTACGCACCCAAGATACATACACACATACATATATACACAGTGATGTTCTGGATGTTGGTGTGTGTGTTTACCCATCTCCAAGCCTCTCCTCCTCGAGGAAGCCCAGTATTATATGTAGTTAAAAAGCAGCTCCTGGTTTGACCAATCAGTGCTCAGTAAATTGAGCTCATGATGTAATTGATGATATTAACGAGTCTCTGTGGCGGCTGTGAAGGTGTCCAGGAAAAATAGGGGCAGAGCCCAAGAATGAAAACAAAAACACAACTGTGACCAACGGGGGTCTTTGTATGTATACATTACATTTTTTTTTACATTTTTACATTTTTTCTTTCATATATTTTAACAGCTTATTATAAAATATTAAATATTTCAAGTTGTAAAATAATGAAAAGATATTCCTAAAGACTCCTACGTGGTATTTCAGGCCCCCTCTATTATAAAAATAGAAACTCCTCATTCTAAAACATGTAAGCGTGTAGATGTGAGCTCAGTCTAGCAGTCTGACATTTCTCTAGCGGAGGCGCTATTAGTGTTAAGTGGCTTTAGCCTTCATCATCTAAAGAGAAGAAACAGACATGGTGATATGATTGCAGGTTCTGTATGATCTTATATTTTATTTACACGTTTTTTATTTTAATTTCCACTCTAACATGAGACAGTCTGAGGTGCACATTGTGTAGTTATTATTACTGCTGTTTATTTATTACTGTATAAATAGGTCTAGTCATTTGTCTTGAATACAATCCTGCCTTTATATCAAAGGCTGCTGATAGACTGTTGATTTATAAGAACTCATTCTATGTTTCTTCATAAAAGCACTTGTTTTATTAACTGCTTAATGTAAACACATCATTAATCAAATCATTTAAAGGTGTTTGTGTTTTTGTTCTTCCTACTCAGGTATATTGGTTTAAGGATGGAAAACAGATCTTGAAGAAAAACAGACACTTCAAAAGAATAAGAGAAGGTGATGGCACTTGCTCTTTATACATAGAGGCTGCTACTAATGATGATGATGGCAATTATACCGTGATGGCAGCAAATCCTCAGGTCACTATTAACACTTTGTCAATCTGGGTCTCAACATTGCACCCTCAGCAGTAATATAGGAGTCTAATCTGTCCATAAATATTTTTAGGGAAGAATAAGTTGTTCAGGTCATCTGATTGTGCAGTCGGGTCTTATGAGAAACAGGCCCATGATCCATTCGCAGAGGTGAGTTACGCTAATTTGTGTTTTTCCTATTTTCTAATGTTTTAATATTGCAGGCCAAATATTCATGATACTAGCAAACGTCATGACATCATGTACATAAACTGCATAAAAGTCCGATGGTTTATTAAACAGTGATTTCTCACAATAAAAGTGTTGATTTAAATTAGAGTCACAGGAGAAACTGCTAATATACTAAAGTTCCCGCCCATCTTCTCAGCGCTGTTGTTTTGCTGAGTAATGCATTTCCTGTTCTTCACCCACCCCTTCACTTCACTCCTCTACACGGCAATGACGTCTCCTTTCCTTTTCAGCACTTTAACTGCTTACTGTACGTGAATAAGAGCTGCATACACACTCAGAACATGGACAAAACAGAGCCTGTCACGTTATTCATGGAGCGCCTTGTGCTAGTTACCGGCAGGCCCTCAACACACTGGGCACCACCTCCTTTAGGGAAAGGCGAGAACAGAGCAGCCTCAGTTCGCTCGGGCTCTCTGTTTTCACACTGGCGTCCACAATCTAAAAAAAAGAGATACCAGGATTATTTTAGGATTAAGACTAATCGAGGACTGGTCATTACTGCTTTTTCTATCCTCTATGTTACTCGACTTATTGATGAATGTGAATTGTAGATGTTGCTCATCATTTTTATATTTATTTGGGATATGTTGTTAAAGATGACTAAATAGGTTTTGTTTGTGTTCAGGCTTTGTAATTTACATAGTTACTTTTTTTAAATATGTAGGTACATGATAGTCTGTTTACATTCATTAAAATTTGTAAATCAAATGTGTGAATTAATGTGTGAAATCAGTCAGAATGACTGTGATTGTTGGATTACTCCATCATTTAAATACTTCCTAGACTACAAAACAAAATCATATTGGTACAACTGCATTAATCAGCTCAGGTTTAATTCAGAGACTCGTTTGGAAAGATATTACTATTTCATTGTTTTGACATTTCTCTCACTTACCACAGGGTGAAAACCCGTGTCAAGCAGGTGGAGGAGGGCGAGCCTTGTGAAGAGAGGTTTTTTTGTCCTCACTTCTTGCAGGCCCCTGGAGACATGGTGTCACATGAGGGCAGACTTTGTAGGTTAGACTGCAAGGTACAGAACACATTCATTCCACAAACACAGGCAATGATTTTTACAGTTCTGGACAATCCTCACCAAAAATCTCCCTGTAATTCAGGTAAGTGGACTGCCCCATCCCGAAATTATTTGGCTTCTGAATGGAAAACCAATTTGTCCCGATTTGACTCATCGGATGCTGGTGAGAGAAAATGGGATCCACTCTCTGGTTATTGATCCTCTCACAAAAGACGATGCAGGAACATACACATGCATTGCTTCCAACAAAGCTGGACAGAGTTCATTGTGCCTTACTCTCGGTGTTGTTGGTAAGTTTGAAATAACTTGCCTTTTCCAGATTGTCACGCAAACTATTTGTCTATATGTTGAATATATTCTGTTCGTGTTGTGTTTGTTTAATCTATCTAATCTATTAATAGATTAGTCTGTTTTTAATCTATTTAACCTTTAATCTTATACCCTACAAATAAGCAGTTGGCACTGCAAAAATCACGTGACTCAAACACTTTAAACATTTATGATGACTCAGTAAATGTTTATCACTGTCCACTACCTGTCAATATCACTATACGCCCAAAAGTTTATAGACGTTACTTCTGACTGATGTTGGCTGATTAGCTCTGGATTACAAACTGCACTCCAACTCATCTCATCACCAATGGGCGCGATTAAAGTTAAACTTACTAAATATAAAGTGTGTCTGGACACTGTTAGAAACAAACTATAAGGTAATTGTGTCTAATGCATTCATACATAGCTAGTTAGTAATTGTGAATAATTTAAAGAAACAGTACCTCCCCTCACAATCTGATCCACCTGACTGCTTTTTTAATACAAAACTGCACAGAGTGAATAATTACAGTGCCAACCAACAGCAATGTATGAAACAACAAATGGCCTTACTGTTTATCAGCTTAGGCTGCAGTTTAGCCTCTGGCTTCCGTTTAACAACTGGGTTTTCTTACAGGTTAAAGTGGAACAGTTTGATGAGTCATGCTTGGTATGACCAGGTGCATCAACACGGCCACTTCTGATTTCAGATTAACTGTAAAGACAGATTCACTGATTAACTATAAATTACAGTCTGTACAGATGGAGTCACTGGATCAACACAGCAGTGCACAGGGGAAACATTTGCACAGAGAAAATGATGTAGCAGAATTTAAGTATTGGGTGATCAAAGTAACGTGTGGTTGAATAAAGGCTCAAATCCTAACATTTCTAATTAATACAACATATTCAGTATTGGAGGCTCTATCTAGCTCTCAGTATAAGCAAAATTAAAATTCATGAAATGAGTAGAATATTCCATATCCATGTCCATACAGCTCAGTTACCTTCAGCCTGAGTCTTTCTAAGCGTAGGTTGCCCTCTAGTGGACTGGCATGTGCACAGCACAAACACACAACTGAAAGAGGAAGCTACAGAGACAAAAGAGGTTCCTACTAATATGTCACAATGTCATATTTTACATGATATTTTTTTAAGGTGAAAAGCATGTTTTACAAACACTAACAAGGCACATTCAGGAAAAAAGGCAATGGCTAAATGTAATGATGTCGGATCTGCTCTGACCTGAAATGTGTCAGATCAGTAGTGCAGCAGTGAGTCAAAGCACTAAGTAATTACTTGTTTGGCTTTATTGTTTTGCCGTTAAATCGTAAACTGAGTATCTAGACATGGATGTTATCTTTCAAAGAAGGAGTTGCACACCCCAAACACTCCAGATGGCTGACAGATTAAGGGGAAAACCAAAATAAAATGTCCTGTAAGGTGTTGGGCTCCACGAGCTGCCAGAACAGCTAATTCACCTGAGGAACTGTTGGTCTTACAGTGCCCGCCACAAATATTGGCACCTCTGGTAAACACGAGGCTGTAAGAAGCATTTTTATTGCTCATCCTTCTGCTCTTTTACTCATAATATTAATAAAACTCACACAATTTACTGAAAGAAAAAAAATCTGCTCATGAAGTAAATATTTTTCTTAAATCTATGTGCTGCAATCGTTGGCATCTCTTATTTAATAATTTGTGCAGCCTCCTGCAAAGATAACAACTCTGAGTCTCCTATAATGCTTAATGAGACTGGAGAACATATGGCAAGGGATCTGATTCATTTCTCCACACATGATCTACACATAAACATAACCTTTACAACTTTGGGTTCTCTTTATGAGTGAAATCTAAAGTATATTCCCATTTACACTTTGTTTTTAACTTCACCTAAACAATTAGGAACATTTATTTAATTAGCCTAGACTTCCTGTTCCACTGGGGTATAAATATGAGGTGACACACAGGCCAAATTCCCTTAGTCATCCACAAGTATGAGAAACACCACAGAATGCATCGATGATGTGTTCAAAGGTTATTGAGCTACAAAAGGATATATTCTTACGAGAGAGCAGCTGAACAGCTGACCGAAATGACCATTTCCACTATCAGGGCAATACATTATTATTTAATAAATAAAACGTAAAGCAACTAAAGATGTTAAGAACCTTTCAGGAATAGGATGTTTGTCTATATTGACCCCACGCAGCTAGGGAACTGCAGACATTAGTTAGGTCCCGCGGTCAAAACGTCTCCCAGACTACAAACAGATGCCACCTGCATAACCACCAGTAAGTTGTTGGAACAACCAGTAGGTTCTTTGGAAGGCTAGCCAGAAGAAAGTCTCAACAAACTCAAAATGCCTACAGTTTTGCAAACACTACTGGAACTTTCATGCTACAGTGTTCAGTGGTGAGATGTGACCAAAACAGAGCTTCTTGGCAACAAACACCAGAGGTGGTGTGATGCTGTGGGGCTGCAAAGGCCTTGGGATCATAGACTCCATCAAGTAGCAGATAATAAATTAAAATCTAACTTAAACAGGGCTGGGATTGGGTATTCCAACAGGACAGTGATCCAAATCAAAGCACCCCTCAAATTCAACACAAAAAAGAGTCGCTGAGCGTAGAATCAGGGTTTGGCCACGGCCATCCCAGTCTGCTGACCTGAACCCCATAGAAAACCTGTGGGATGACCTTAAATTGGAAGGATCTGGTGAAACTCTATGGACGACTAGTCTCAGATCTCTTGCCACGTATTCTCCAGTCTCATTAAACATTAGTGAGGAGAAGACTCCGAGATGTTATCTTTGCAAAAAGAGGCTGCATAAAGTACTAAATTAAGGGGTCCCAATAACTTCGGTGCCTATAAATCTCAGAAAAAAATGTTTATTTCACGATATTTAGCTTTTTCTTCCAGTGACTGTATTTTTAATAAAGGATAGATTTTTGTTAATATTTTATGTAAAAGACCAAAAGAATAAGAAATGTTTTTTTACAGTTTTGCTCATGTTTACCAGGAGCGTCAGCATTTGTGCAAGGCACTGCGTTTCATTATATGGCACTAATGCAAGAGGATCGTGGTCATAGAACGTATGAATTTGACCACAGTTTCTAACCCTATTAACTTTTCCCACAGGTCTACAAACCTGTATTAAAGTTTTTTTTTTCTGTATTAAAGTTTTTCTTTGATGTGTGAGACCCATCTGTAGTTTGATTTCTCGACGCTTCATATGAACTAAAATATAACTTTTTCAGAGAAAGAGATGAAACAAGCCCCACAGTTTGTGGAAAAGTTGCAGAACACAGGCATCGCAGAGGGTAGCCCAGTCCGTCTGGAATGCCGGGTAGTGGGTATGCCCCCACCTGTGCTTTACTGGAAGAAAGACAATGACACCATCTCCGACTCCAAGGAAAGAATTAGGCAAGTTTGAAAAGAAAAACAAAAAATAAAATGAGAAATAAAAGCTCTTTTACGTGTTGTTCTCTTCCTAAGAGATGAGCTTTTTTTTTCTTTATGTATTATATATTTTCTTGAAGTTATAAGTTATTATGAAACATCTAAACTGCAATTGCTAAGCGTCCTACTAACAGTGTACTCTGTGTAATCTTTTAAACCTAGTTTGCACCAAGATGCCACCGGATACGGTTGCCTGCTTATTCAGCCAACCAGGAAAGAGGATGCTGGCTGGTATACAGTTTCTGCTAAAAATGAGGCTGGTATCGTTTCATGCACAGCCAGACTTGACATTTATGGTGAGTCTTTGATGTATCCTTTGTAGGTTTTGACATGATTCGTTGTTCTTTTATCATAACATATTATATAATATCAGCCGTATTTTCATGAAGGTGAAAGTGGTGCAACGCTACAGAGCTTCTCATTTATTTAGACACAAAGGTATTTTTCCTTTTTGCGGTCGGTATTTTGGTGACGAGAAATGATGCCAGCTTGGGCGGAGTATCATGGCACGGATGTGGCATTTGAAGTGACCAGTGAAATACGCTCATTTTCTTAACACAACTCAAAATGGTGTCTTTGTGCAGGTGTGTGATGGATGTACATTATTTATGGTACAAATCTCAAAACTAAAGCCAAATTCTACTTTTATAACTAGATCATTTCTATTTTACTAAATAAATACAAGCTCTTTATTTTTTTGTAATGAAAGCCTGTGATGGGTATAAATGTAAACTGGACAATGAAAAGTCACCACACACAGCATCATATAGCAGATATAGTATATCTAACAAAACTAAAATAAGACTGACTGAGTCACAGTCAAGCTGCTGTAAGTACTCAGTGAACAGGTGTGGCCACATAAATCAGTTAATATTGAACCACCGTGTCGTTCGTGAGATGCTCCTTGATTGGTACGTTAGTTTAACTCAGTGTCACATTATAATGACTAAATAAATCAACCATACAACAGTTTCTCACACAAATGTCTGTCCTTACAAAACCATGAATCTCATTTTTGTTTCCTCTGCAGCCCATTGGCATCAGTGGGTCCACCCACCGATTAGGAAAACGCCACTTACTGGAAGTCATTTCGCAGCACTAACTGGTGAAGATAAACTGGTAAACATTAAACCAGAATGTCCCATGATATTTACCACCTTCCAAGATGAACATATTGCTGAGAGTGAGGAGCTCTAAATGCCACAAGTTTATAATAATCATACTTTTTCTTTTTTATTAAAAGCACCTAGATGTTCAGTAGGAGGCAGCCTGTGGTCTAATAAAAGCATGCATATATTACATGGATGTCACCTTCTTTGACATTTTCTTTGATATACTTTTGTTTACAGTGACATACAGATAATTTGATATTTCAGGTAAAATCTTACATTTTAAATATGTCCCAGCATGCACAGCAGAGTTCTCAAATCTGTTATTCTAAGGAAAGAAGATGCTAAACTGGTGCAGCAGAATTTGACTGGCTTCCCATTTGTTCAGTACGGCTGAATGGATCTGAGTGACGTAGTCAAACATTTATTTATTTATAATCTTTTAGCGTTTCAAAAAGAAAGTTTTACTAGTAAACATTCTGCTTGGAGGTCACACAGACGACTGGGTTTGATATTAGAGCACAGGCAGCCAATATCTCATCTTACATGGCTTTCTTATAAACTGTAGATCAAAGATTTTTCTGTGATTTTTGTTTTTGTTTGAGTTTGTGTGTTTATCTATGATAGCATATTCTGGACTTACTTCAAATTTTGAACATACTACTGAAATTGTGTATTTACAATTGCATTTCTGTGAAATATTTAAAACACAGATCAAATTCAAATCAAATTGTGTATAATAGTTGGATCTATATAAAACGGAAAAGCTAAGTGCTTGTGACATTTGACTTTCATTGTCCTAACGGTTTGACTCCACGTTAAAAACAGAATAACACGCATTTGCAACTGCACTTCCTTATTGTCCCGCTCCAGCTCTGCAATCCTGTTTCATTGATTAATTAGGAGGCGCAGGAACGCTGTGCTTCCCAACCCATAAGATGATATTGGAAAACCAGCTGCTCAGCTTGTTAACAACCCCTGAGTTCTCACCATGGGTGTGTTAAAGCAGTGAAGCACTAAAATGTGAGGATTAGTGTTTTCCAGCAGTTCTGGAAGCTCCTAGTCTGAGTCAAAAACACTGGCGCTTGTGAAGCCACGAGCTTCAGAATCACTTCCACACAGAAATCACTTAGAATTATGCGTAGTCACAGGGAAATGCTGCTGCAAATACAAAACTCAATTAATATTGTCACATGTTGAATATGAAAAAAGTCTGAAATATGCTGCCATATTTATATAATATGGTAAAATTTATTGACACTAACAATTTTCACAATATCATCTGTAATAAAAAAAAAAGGAAAAAAGTCTTCAAAACAAATTAATTGTGTGTGGGAGTGGGAGTGGGGGAGGGGAGTGGGAGTGGGGGGGTGAGAGTGGGAGTGGGGGGTGAGGGTGAGAGTGGGAGTGGGGGGGTGAGAGTGGGAGTGGGGGGTGAGGGTGAGAGTGGGAGTGGGGGGGTGAGAGGGGGGGTGAGAGTGGGAGTGGGGGGGTGAGAGTGGGAGTGGGGGGGTGAGAGTGGGAGTGGGGGAGTGGGAGTGGGGGGGTGAGAGTGGGAGTGGGGGGTGAGGGTGAGAGTGGGAGTGGGGGGGTGAGAGGGGGGGTGAGAGTGGGAGTGGGGGGGTGAGAGTGGGAGTGGGGGGGTGAGAGTGGGAGTGGGGGAGTGGGAGTGGGAGTGGGAGTGGGAGTGGGGGGGGGGGGTGAGAGTGGGAGTGGGGGGGTGAGAGTGGGAGTGGGGGAGTGGGAGTGGGAGTGGGAGTGGGGGGGGTTGGAGGGTGGCAGACAGAAGATATAGTAAAAAAGGCTAAAAGCTGCTTGGAACTTTGCTTCGTGAACCGGTGTGATTTGCGTCTGTAGGCACAGCAATGGTGAAAGAAAATGGAGCAAAATTAACAGGAAATATTGAAGGAAGAATAAAATTAATTTGAGTGAACATTTTGGAGTTCACACGCACGATTTCTGTTATTTGTGGCCGCGATTTCTTAAATCATCCCTCGTTTCCTTTTAGCGTGCGCACGTTTTCTTTACTACATGGACACATTTTTGTTTGTGATCGTGATTTTCTACTGCGTTCTGGTTTTTTCACCGTTTGTTTTATTTTTAACTGAACGCACGTTGTTTGTGTTCTGATAACAGATCCCTGAGACTGTCTGACGGGCTCTGCTGAGGTCATGACCAGAGATGCTCATCAGGCCTGATTCTGATTTGGGGGTTATGAGGAAACTGCAGCTCCTCACAGCAAACGGTGTTTCTGCTCCCGGTCAGACGCGTTAGAGACCGTCACACAACTACAGGAAGAAATGATCGGCGTTTCAACAGCCTCACATTAATATAGCCACATTAATATAGCCACATTACTATAGCCACATTACTATAGCCACATTACTATAGCCACATTAATATAGCCACATTACTATAGCCACATTAATATAGCCACATTACTATAGCCACATTACTATAGCCACATTAATATAGCCACATTACTATAGCCACATTACTATAGCCACATTACTATAGCCACATTAATATAGCCACATTAATATAGCCACATTACTACAGCCACATTACTATAGCCACATTACTATAGCCATATTACTATAGCCACATTAATATAGCCACATTACTATAGCCACATTAATATAGCCACATTACTATAGCCACATTAATATAGCCACATTAATATAGCCACATTACTATAGCCACATTACTATAGCCACATTAATATAGCCACATTAATACAGCCACATTACTATAGCCACATTAATACAGCCACATTACTATAGCCACATTACTATAGCCACATTACTATAGCCACATTAATATAGCCACATTACTATAGCCACATTACTATAGCCACATTACTATAGCCACATTAATATAGCCACATTACTACAGCCACATTACTATAGCCACATTACTATAGCCACATTACTATAGCCACATTAATATAGCCACATTAATATAGCCACATTACTATAGCCACATTACTACAGCCACATTACTATAGCCACATTAATATAGCCACATTACTACAGCCACATTAATATAGCCACATTACTATAGCCACATTACTATAGCCACATTAATATAGCCACATTAATATAGCCACATTAATATAGCCACATTACTATAGCCACATTACTATAGCCACATTAATATAGCCACATTACTATAGCCACATTACTATAGCCACATTACTATAGCCACATTACTATAGCCACATTAATATAGCCACATTACTATAGCCACATTACTATAGCCACATTACTACAGCCACATTACTATAGCCACATTACTATAGCCACATTACTATAGCCACATTAATATAGCCACATTACTATAGCCACCTTAATATAGCCACATTAATATAGCCACATTAATATAGCCACATTAATATAGCCACATTACTACAGCCACATTACTATAGCCACATTAATATAGCCACATTAATATAGCCACATTACTATAGCCACATTAATATAGCCACATTAATATAGCCACATTACTATAGCCACATTACTACAGCCACATTACTATAGCCACATTACTATAGCCACATTACTATAGCCACATTAATATAGCCACATTACTATAGCCACATTACTATAGCCACATTACTATAGCCACATTACTATAGCCACATTACTATAGCCACATTACTATAGCCACATTACTATAGCCACATTACTATAGCCACCTTAATATAGCCACCTTAATATAGCCACATTAATATAGCCACATTACTATAGCCACATTACTATAGCCACATTACTATAGCCACATTACTATAGCCACATTACTATAGCCACATTAATATAGCCACATTACTACAGCCACATTACTATAGCCACATTACTATAGCCACATTACTATAGCCACCTTAATATAGCCACATTAATATAGCCACATTACTATAGCCACATTACTATAGCCACATTACTATAGCCACCTTAATATAGCCACATTAATATAGCCACATTACTATAGCCACATTACTATAGCCACATTACTATAGCCACATTACTACAGCCACATTACTATAGCCACATTACTATAGCCACATTAATATAGCCACATTAATATAGCCACATTAATATAGCCACATTAATATAGCCACATTACTATAGCCACATTACTACAGCCACATTACTATAGCCACATTACTATAGCCACATTACTATAGCCACATTACTATAGCCACATTAATATAGCCACATTACTATAGCCACCTTAATATAGCCACCTTAATATAGCCACATTAATATAGCCACATTACTATAGCCACATTACTATAGCCACATTACTATAGCCACATTACTATAGCCACATTAATATAGCCACATTACTATAGCCACATTACTATAGCCACATTACTATAGCCACATTAATATAGCCACATTACTATAGCCACATTACTATAGCCACATTACTATAGCCACATTAATATAGCCACATTAATATAGCCACATTAATATAGCCACATTACTATAGCCACATTACTATAGCCATCTGTTAAACCCTCTCGCCGTGTGACCTCAGCGCCCATGAAGGTCTCTGTGTGTGTTTAATTTCAGGTTGTTGATCGTTTCTTCCTGTAACTGTGTGATGATCTCTAAAGCTACAGCAGAAAGCAGCCAGGATCGTGGTTGTAGTTTAGTGAAGACTGTGGTTGTAGTTTAGTGAAGACTGGTTGTAGTTTAGTGATGATCGTGGTTGTAGTTTAGTGAAGACTGTGGTTGTAGTTTAGTGAAGACTGGTTGTAGTTTAGTGATGATCGTGGTTGTAGTTTAGTGAAGACTGTGATTGTAGTTTAGTGAAGACTGGTTGTAGTTTAGTGATGATCGTGGTTGTAGTTTAGTGAAGACTGGTTGTAGTTTAGTGATGATCGTGGTTGTAGTTTAGTGAAGACTGTGATTGTAGTTTAGTGAAGACTGGTTGTAGTTTAGTGATGATCGTGGTTGTAGTTTAGTGAAGACTGGTTGTAGTTTAGTGAAGACTGGTTGTAGGTTAATGATGATCGTGGTTGTAGTTTAGTGAAGACTGTGGTTGTAGTTTAGTGAAGACTGGTTGTAGTTTAGTGATGATCGTGGTTGTAGTTTAGTGAAGACTGGTTGTAGTTTAGTGATTATCGTGGTTGTAGTTTAGTGAAGACTGTGGTTGTAGTTTAGTGAAGACTGGTTGTAGTTTAGTGAAGACTGGTTGTAGTTTAGTGATGATCGTGGTTGTAGTTTAGTGAAGACTGTGGTTGTAGTTTAGTGAAGACTGGTTGTAGTTTAGTGATGATCGTGGTTGTAGTTTAGTGAAGACTGGTTGTAGTTTAGTGAAGACTGTGGTTGTAGTTTAGTGATGATCATGGTTGTAGTTTAGTGATGATCGTGGTTGTAGTTTAGTGAAGATTGTGGTTGTAGTTTAGTGAAGACTGGTTGTAGTTTAGTGATGATCGTGGTTGTAGTTTAGTGAAGACTGGTTGTAGTTTAGTGAAGACTGTGGTTGTAGTTTAGTGATGATCGTGGTTGTAGTTTAGTGAAGACTGGTTGTAGTTTAGTGATTATCGTGGTTGTAGTTTAGTGAAGACTGTGGTTGTAGTTTAGTGAAGACTGTGGTTGTAGTTTAGTGAAGACTGGTTGTAGTTTAGTGAAGACTGGTTGTAGTTTAGTGAAGACTGTGGTTGTAGTTTAGTGAAGACTGGTTGTAGTTTAGTGAAGACTGGTTGTAGTTTAGTGAAGACTGTGGTTGTAGTTGAGCTGATGAGCGTCTCTGACCTCAGCCGTCCAACTCATCAGAACCCGTCAGCTGTTAGTTAGACAAATATCTCCACCTGGACCTACTACCTCGATTTTGTGCATGAATAAAAAAAAATGTACAACGTGCTTCCGTTAAACTGGAACGATTAAAAGAATACGAGAGAATTAATTAGAAAATCATGACAACACAAACAAAATCGGACCCGCGAAGTAAAGAAAACGTGCGCACCAACTGCAAAACGCTCGAATTATTATTCTTTTGTTTACGTCCGTCCTGTCCGGAGCTCCGTACTTCCAAGCTACTATTGTGGAGCACAGACAAAGCAAACCTTGGAGTTTTAACAGCGCATAGATAACATTATATTTATATTATATAATATTTGTGTTTCACACGAATGAAGTGTCCGGGCTTAAAACACAAAACGTCAGCTAGCTGAACTGTCTTTTAAGATCTTTTAAAGTCTTTAAAATATTCTGCCCAATTTTAATAAACAAGTTTTCTATCTTTCTTTTTCAACTCATCTTCTTTGTTTAATAAAATATTTGGACCAACCCTGTATGTGAACGTCTAACATACACTGAAGGCCTTTCTGTCAGTTTCGGTTTGAAAGCTTAAGCAATTGTGTGGTAGGAGGTCCGTAGATCTGGTTAATCTGAGGAACTGGTCTTAGGCTAAATGAACTAATTCTGAAGCACATTTTCAACATTACAGACAATATCGACAATCAAAAATCAAATCTTTCCACTGAGGATATTTTGTTTGCATTTTCAAAGCAAAGCCCAATCTAACGTGAGCTAACAACCTGAAGAGAGCAGCAATTCCAATTCACCAACAGGGTCATACCTGTGAAGAGATGGAACAGAAAAAGAATAACTATGACGGTTATCTAGGGATCTTTGCTTTATCCTTAACTGTCCGACGTCATAAACAACATACACAAGCCTGGCTTAGCTTTCCACGGAAGCACAATGTTACCTTTGACTACCGGAAAAGAAGTTTAAAGCAGAAGGTCAGTAGCTTTTCTCCACCTGCCGCTGAAGATTCCCTGAAGTCTATACATTTTTACTTCTTATGTTTTGTTAGAATGACCTCCTGTTAAAAAACCACTAAGCCTTCCTGCTACATTACTAATATTAGCTGCAGTAACACTCACATCTGTATCAGTTTGTTAAATAGAACCACTGCAGCTTTTCACAGCATGACATCCACACATACTGTCACTTGGATATGAATCTTACCTTTTCTATAGAAAGCAATGAAATAAAAAGAATTCCTTAAAATTTCCTACTGCTGATGCAGGTGTGACAGTAATTCAACACATTTTTAGGAAACTTGAGAACGAGTGGTTTCATTTTACAGGTCAGTGGTTCAGGATAACGCACTTCTGCTGCAAGTGGCTTTATTTTGTGAATGGATAAGAACCTCACGCAGCGCGCGAGAGCGGGATTCACTAGCAGTGCGTGACGTAATCTGAGCAGTACCCAAGTTACCCGAGGATGTCGCAGTGCGCTTATTATGGAGACTTTCATCCCAACGATGATAAAAACAGACTTCATTGTGCATCACCATCCATCCATCCATCCATCTATTTCCTAAGCCACTCCTCCGTCAGGGGGGGTGCTGGAGCCTATCCCAGCAGTCTTCGGGCGGAGGGCAGGACACACTCTGGACAGGTCGCCAGTCCATCGCAGGGTGTGCATCGCCAGTGCTCATTAAAACAATTTAAACCTTTAGTGCTGAAACGCTGGAGAAGCTTTAGCCCCTCACAAGCTCATTCCCGGGCAATTCCAGTCATCCATGCCGGAGAGTTCGAGTCCATAATAAGACTCTCTGGGGGGCAGAATGGCCCTCCCTCTCTCCCTGTTGCTCCGTGCCATCTGTCAGCTGACGCAACAGTTTGGGCAGTTAGCCTCGTCGTCCAGTGATGATGTGTTAGCAGCAGACTGAAAAGACGCAGGGCAGCAGACCTGGAATGGTGGGGGGGGGGGGGTCTAGTATAAGTCAGGGGGCCTTAATAAGCTTTTAAAAATGAGCATGAATGATATTTTTATTCAGTGGTAAAGCTTATAGCATAAAAATCTGTCCCATATAAGCTTCAAACCCACACTCCTTCAGGTCTTTTGCCCTTTGTATCTGCTTGTCATTGAAGTCATTAGAACGTGGACTTTGAGGAGAGCTGGTGGCTCAGGGTGTCTTTTGGGCTGAGGATCGTTGGCGGCGACATTGCCGTGCCATCACTGCCGTTTCAGGCATGTCCATGATATGATCACCTTAAGGCATTTGTGTTTCATAGTATAAAAGCCTAAAGAGCATCTTAATCACAAAAATAAGCAAAACAATCAGATTCATAGTCACGTTAGAAACAGTAGAAAATCTGCGTTACTCTGAACTGTTGGCCAGTAGGTTTATTTTCCTACGGTTACGAAAACGAATTGCCTAATTTATGTATTGATAAAGAAATCTATAAACAAATCACTCAATATTCATGACTAGCAGCCCTGTTCTCTCACTGAATCTGCCAATTAATCATTGCTAGATGATCGAGAAGGTGTTTTGATCTGACTTTTTTTTTATCAAGTAATTGTGACACCCCTAAAGTACTGTAAATCCTTTATGATCGGAGGAATCATAGCTGTGATGGTACAAACATTTCAGAGGCAAACGATCACATGTATGATTTATCAAATATAAGTATGAGCAGATCTCATTTTATTCTTTGGAGTGTAGATATCATGAAAACAAAAAGGTACAAAAAAGTAAATTAGTTATTTCAGGCTTGCTCTGGGGAAGATTTACAGGATTCCCCACTGAACAGATCAAATCTAAGCCCAGCTGTACGTCTCAATGTCAGCATTACACTCTGATTCTAACAGCTGATAATCACAGCCCCCTTTCTAGTTTCCCCAGTTTTCTGCCCAAACATACAGTATAAAACCTGTCAAAACACAGTCGGCGTTCTACACACTAAACCTTAAAGGGCTCTGGTGAGCAGAGCACGAAGAAATTTAAGGCTTCATTTGTCTCTTAATGGTTGTTTTGCTCAGGCTTTGCTGCCTTTTTTGTATTGTGCATCTGAAAGGACACGATGAGGTTTGCATGGTGAAAAGATTATATTATGATAAATGCCCACAAGCCCAGCTCATATATTGAGTTGTAACACCGTCACATACCTCAGGCTCACAACTGTAGCTGAATTACCAGTCTGTCGCTCTGCCTGTTGCTCGGTCTGTAGCTCAGTCTGTCGCTCGGTCTGTCGCTCGGTCTGTCGCTCGGTCTGTCGCTCGGTCTGTAGCTCAGTCTGTAGCTCGGTCTGTAGCTCGGTCTGTAGCTCGGTCTGTCGCTCGGTCTGTAGCTCGGTCTGTAGCTCGGTCTGTAGCTCGGTCTGTAGCTCGGTCTGTAGCTCGGTCTGTCGCTCAGTCTGTCGCTCAGTCTGTCGCTCAGTCTGTAGCTCGGTCTGTCGCTCAGTCTGTAGCTCAGTCTGTAGCTCGGTCTGTCGCTCGGTCTGTAGCTCGGTCTGTCGCTCGGTCTGTCGCTCGGTCTGTCGCTCGGTCTGTAGCTCGGTCTGTAGCTCGGTCTGTAGCTCGGTCTGTCGCTCGGTCTGTAGCTCGGTCTGTCGCTCGGTCTGTAGCTCGGTCTGTAGCTCGGTCTGTCGCTCAGTCTGTCGCTCGGTCTGTCGCTCGGTCTGTCGCTCGGTCTGTAGCTCGGTCTGTCGCTCGGTCTGTAGCTCAGTCTGTAGCTCGGTCTGTAGCTCGGTCTGTCGCTCGGTCTGTAGCTCAGTCTGTCGCTCGGTCTGTCGCTCAGTCTGTCGCTCAGTCTGTCGCTCAGTCTGTCGCTCAGTCTGTCGCTCAGTCTGTAGCTCGGTCTGTCGCTCGGTCTGTCGCTCGGTCTGTAGCTCAGTCTGTCGCTCGGTCTGTCGCTCGGTCTGTTGCTCGGTCTGTCGCTCGGTCTGTCAGTCAGTCTGTCGCTCAGTCTGTAGCCCGGTCTGTAGCTCGGTCTGTCGCTCGGTCTGTAGCTCAGTCTGTCGCTCGGTCTGTCGCTCAGTCTGTTGCTCGGTCTGTCGCTCGGTCTGTCAGTCAGTCTGTCGCTCAGTCTGTAGCCCGGTCTGTCGCTCGGTCTGTCGCTAGAAGTCTGTAGCTGGAAGTGCATATGCACCTTTAAGGTCAAATAAGCCATATGCGGGAAAAAGGTTTGTGGTGAATGAATGTAATTCTATGCAAAGACAACTTTACTACAGTGAGAGTTTCTGTAAAGCTCATAAATAAAAGCAAAACAAAACGCTGGTGTACTAAGTTTTGTGGTCAGTGTGTAGCAAAACAAAATATAAAGAAATTATATTCGGGAGACTTTGGGCAGCAGGGACAAGTAAAAGGTTTTGAATTCAGTAGTGAGACATCTACTGTCCCCACATAGGAGCTATCAACAGTTCCTTGGTCACTGCTTCAAACGGCTGTTTGAACTTGAAGTAGAAGCTGCCACCTCTGGCTCCTTGTACATACGGCTGAGATGTTCTACCAGACCCTCTAGCTCTGGGTTGCCCCCTAACTCCGCAATCAGTCTGTAGGCCTCTGCCTCCAGGCCCCTGAGTGTCTGCCTGGTGTAGGCGAAGGAGCCCACTTTCTCCAGGTAGTCCACGCAGTAGCGTTTGATGTCCACGTTCTCAGTACGCTGCCGCAGAATATTCTGCACTTGTGTGCTCTCTGGCCGTGACCAGATGGCGTGGATGGTGGGGAAGGAGAACTTGCCTTCAGTCAGGTCCTCACAGAAGCTCTTGTTGGCACTGTACTCACGTGAGCTCAGATTTGCATAGTCATCACGGATCTGGAAGAAGAGGCCCAGAGTGTCCAGTAGGGGCTTCAGGTCTCGCTTCCAGTTGGAGAAAAGCTGCATCAGGCCAACTGCTAAGCCAAAAAGGCCGCCTGTCTTCTGCAGCACCATGGCACGATACTCGGCCTCACTGGGGCACGTGTACGTGTCCCTCCAGTGGATGTCCATTCCCTGGCCACGGTGCAGCTCCAGAAGCTGGCGGGTGAAGACGTGCACCGCCTCAGGGTGGTCCAGCATCAATACCTTCTCCAGGCCCAAGAAATAGACGTAGTTGGCGGAGTTGATGACTGAAGGCACACCGTAGATGCTGTGGGCCACGGGGAAACCACGTCGCAGCTTGGAGCTGTCCTCAATGTCGTCAATCAGAAGGCTGGCATTGTGAAGCATCTCTGTGACCTCAATGACTACCTGTGAGGGTTGAGACAAAGCCATGAATACCCAATGCCCTACAGCTGCAATTAACACGCAATAACATCTTGCTGCATTAAAATGTCACAAAACAGCAAATCATCTGAATAATGAACGCGCAGACCGACATTCCTTTTTTAAGACGTCTGTATAAATCAGCGCTTAAGAGAATCCTACAGATACAGACAACAGAGGAGGAACATTACTTCAGACTATTTACTTGAAATGGTACGAATGTGCCATCTGGTTCTCTGTACTGACCGATTTCATATCAAATCACTCTGAATGACTTGAAAATCTCAGCTTAATTACGAAGACGTGCTGTTCCTCTTTAACGGGACCAACAGACCCAACTCTGCTCCACGTATTCATGCGGGCAGTGGATTAACGGTTTAATTGATTATTAAGGTGAGGGAGAATTCAACAACGCTTCCCTCGGCTAAATGTCTGCTTGTTTCAGTGTTTTGCACTGCATTAATCTCCCTGCAGGTGGCAGCAACTGTTCACACTGCTTTTGCTTAAGACAGCATGAGGGAGAGCCGTCAGACTCAGGGCGTGTCCCAAACAGACGGAATACATGATTACATCATAGCCTACAACGTGGTGTAATGCTGAGCAACTGATGGAATACTGGAGGACACTGTACTGGTTTTATATTAGTATATCACACACACACACACACACACACACACACACACACACACACACACACACACACACACACACACCTCTCGATCTCGCTGTTGTGGGAAAAAAACCTTGTATCTCCAAAACAGTAACTTTACAGGAGAAGGGAAAAAAACAGTTTAATTTTAATGTAAGTCGACTGAACCAGAATTATTTCCAAGTCATTCTGGGTCGTTTCTTTTGGTCCATTCATCATGAAATTTACACACAATGTAAAAAACGGCAGGTGTTTTCAAAACACATAAAAAACCAAAAAACGCCAAAACGGTGATTATATATATATATATATATATAAAACACACACACTCGCACACACACACACACACACACACACACACACACA
The DNA here is from genome assembly GCF_015220715.1 of Pygocentrus nattereri. Taxonomy (NCBI): domain Eukaryota; kingdom Metazoa; phylum Chordata; class Actinopteri; order Characiformes; family Serrasalmidae; genus Pygocentrus; species Pygocentrus nattereri. The sequence goes on along the minus strand of NC_051215.1, from coordinate 51,079,566 downwards.
TCGAATAATTGGCTAAAGGGACAATTATTTTTATGATTCATATATTAGTAAGGACTTAACCAAACATTAACAAATCATGCACAACTTTTAGAAAAACTTTAAAATATTTCTAAAAATATCACATGGCAAAAAAAGTGTAACAGACTGTCATCTTAAAAGTGAGTAGTAAGAGAAATTCATAGATCATTCATACTTGATAAAAATCAGAAGGACCTGCAGTGAGTAGCTGCCAATTTAAAGACGATTATTTATATTTATTTATAATGAATAATTAAGACACAGTTGTAATGAAAAGAGCCAAAGTGATGCGTTACGTCTGATGAATGTGAATATTTCAGAAAGCTTACTGGTACCGTGCTGCGCTTTCGGGTGGAGGAGACAGATTCGTCTTCACCTGCACGATTTGAAATCGAAACATTTGCATGACTGGGCTCCAGTTTGGCAAACGGTAGTTTCACTGTCCTTTTTTTATTTGTGATATAACTGCTATTTATATATTAATAAACTAAATATGAGAAATGTGAAGGACCTGCAGTGAGTAGCTGCCAATGTAATGATGATTATCATCAAATATGCATGATATCTGAATTCCTCACTTTTAGAAGTCTTGCTGTTAACTTCACTCCATCATCTTTATTTTGATGACAACAATGTGGAGACACGGCCTGAAGAACAAGTATAAAGGTCCTGAAAGTGCCAGGATAAGGCGCCGCCACTGTGACCACACCACTTTTCAGTCTAACGAACAGTCTGCAGCCAAATGTGTAAGGAACACATTTGCACTGCTCTGACTGGAAGCACATGGTTGGAGGAGTCTGGGTAATACGGCCTCCTGTTCGAGTAATTAGCGGTGACACTCGGGCTGGAGGCTGCTTTACCCCTCTGGCTCAGCTGACGGCTAAACGAGGGCAAGGGAGAGAACACTGTGGCGTCAGCAGGTCAAACACAGCCTGGCGTGACTCGTTACTAAACGCACATGTAATCCAGACGTAAACACCGGCCGTGCACGGCGAAACTCCAGCCCTCCGTTTCTGATACGAGCTACACTTGGGTTAGTCTAAGGTCAACAACCTGCTGCATCGCCACTGACAGCCAATTAAAAATAGGAGCACACAACACAAGAAGCCAAGAGGCACGAGGCACGAGGCACGGAGAACTCACTGCACGATGCGTGTTGTGGTTATACATTAAAATCACTGCTTTTCTTTTGGTCTGCACCCAATTATCACAACACTGCAGCATCTGGAGAAGAAATAATTAACAGAATCTGTTTCTTCTGTCGTCATTCTGTTCACCTACTTTTCACAATTTTCGCTTTTAGAAATATTGTTGGCGTTCCATGGATCTCAGAACGCCTGCAGTCAATTTATAGCTTCATATGCAGCTCTTCAAATAGCGCTGCAGCCTGTCTTGGAGTCATGATACAAAACAACATTACTGTGTGTATTATTGTGTGTGTATATGTGTGTGTATTACCGTGTGTGTGTATATTACCGTGTGTGTGTATTACCGAGTGTGTGTATTACCGTGTGTGTGTATTACCGTGTGTGTATTACTGTGTGTGTGTGTATTACCGTGTGTGTGTATTATCGTGTGTGTATTACCGTGTGTATGTGTATATTACCGTGTGTGTGTATTACCGTGTGTGTGTATTACCGTGTGTGTGTATTACCGTGTGTGTGTATTACTGTGTGTGTGTGTGTGTGTGTGTATTACTGTGTGTGTGTGTATTACCGTGTGTGTGTATTACTGTGTGTGTGTATTACTGTGTGTGTGTGTGTGTGTGTGTGTATTACTGTGTGTGTGTGTATTACCGTGTGTGTGTATTACTGTGTGTGTGTGTGTGTGTGTGTGTGTATTACCGTGTGTGTGTGTATAACCGTGTGTGTGTGTATAACCGTGTGTGTGTGTGTGTGTATTGAAACATCTGTTCAACCTTTTTTTTAATAAAGTGTGTAGACACTCACAGCAGAGGTATCGCTTCATCCAAAAGGTATTCGACAGTGCTCCCTCGCTCATCCCTCTGGGTCGCGGGGGGAGATGCACAGGATGTGCTCAACCACTCAAGAGAACACAGATCCACTGCTGGATGCTGCACTCACCCCTAGCTAATGCTTGGCATTTGGAATGGTGACAGCAGGCACACGTCTCATTCCACTGGCCACGATTGTGTGTGCAGATTATTCAAGCCGAGTGTGTGCAAGTGAATATCTGTGTTAGCAGTGGCTGCACTATAAAGCAGCTGAACTGACTAATTCCATGGGAAGTCTGTAGGGAATGTAAGGATAAGACAGAAATTATACAGACGAATCACAAAGTGACATGGAATGCTTTGTTAAGGACGTGACAGACAGCATTCCCTTCATGGACTACGTTACGCCGTGAAACCGTTAAAAGTATGTTGCCCTGAACTCTAACTGCATTTGTCCTGCCAAACACACACAGCGCTGCCTTGGGCAAAAGCCTTTTATCTTACACGTCACGTAACCACAGACGGTCAGCAAGCTACAGCCTAATGCCAGCTCAGTAAGGTGGCCGTTATCTGCTCGCATTTCTTCTTTCACTTCTCGCTGCTGCTGCTGCGTTTTTATGATACTTACGTAAAAAAATAATGTAGAAGAAAAATCAAAAAACCTAAAAGAACTGAGCTGCTGAATTTAACACGCTAACCTCTCAAGGCTGATGTTACCACCACTCCGGGCAAGTGTGCTCACTGCCCCCTAGTGTGTGTGTGTGTGTGTGTGTGTGGTGTTCCACTTCACGGACGGGTTAAATGCGGAGGTGGAACTTCCCCGTTTGTGGGATTAATAAAGTATCACTTTACAGGTACATCCTTCAGGGTGGAAAGGGAGCTCAGAACAAGAAGCTTCAGCTTCATCTAATCTCTCTCCAGTGAACGATGCCGTTATAATTAGCAGGCTGGTCCTGTAGCGCCTGAACCCCTAACTTACGACAGGGGCAGAGCTGGATGTAAAGATGACGGCTTGTCTGAGCTTTTTGTTTTTTGCATTTTTACAGATCACATAAGCCCCATCAGGTATTTTTAAATAATAAAAAGTTTTAAGTCGTAAACTTCTGCACATGTTGCAGTGCTTATCAGCTAAAAATTCATTTCAGCAGAAATCTGAAATTTTCCCTCCCCTTCCACACCAGGAGTGTAACAATGCATACATTTTCAGGTTGGACATGTTTTCAATAAGGAGGTCAAATTCTATAGTAAAAATCACAACCCCTAGGTTTTATAATTGACTGGGTGTGTGTAACAAACTCTCCGTCCCCGACTATTCCGACTGTGCTCCGATACGTTCCCAGACGCCGAGTACGATCGCTGACGATATTTTTGTAGGAAAAAAATGAGAGACCCTCAGAAGAGAACAAGGGGGGTACTGGCGATACAGTTGTCAATGTACTATTTTAATATGTGCTGAAATACACCCTCAGGATCACGATACTCCTGGACATATAATGTTATCTAGGATCTGAGAGTCCGTTGTTACTGTTTGGCCTCTGATTACCTGGTTGATTAAGAATAGCTCATATAATGGAAAGTGACTCTGCCCTGGAATGGACCAAGTTTCAGTCAGTGAGCTCACCTTTAACAAAAAGCAAGTGTAGTGCGAGCGCTGGCTCAAGCACAGCTCTTAAAGAAGTACCACACCTGCTGTGAACTGCCGCAATGTCCGTCATGGGAGTAAGAGAGAGAGCGTGAAAGACACACTTCCACACAAGGATGATCTCAGCGTGCTGGGCACACAGCCAAGGCCGGAGTGGCTCAGGCGTTCATCCTCCAAACACAACCTTTCCTCCAGCAGGGTCTTTCCCCTCAGCATCCCAATTTTCTTGGGATGTGTAAACAGAAATCTAACTAACCTCCTCTTTAAACCCCTCTTAACATAACACAGGCGCACCATTTACTATTCTGCATATCAAAATAAATTTAATTCTAACAGCTACTTACATAAAGCTCAGTTTCAGGGCATTAGCGGTTGTGGGTTGTGTTTAGTTTAAAATAACATTGTTCATGCTTTCTGTTGAGTGTAGCTAGTTCCCTTCGCTGCTTTCTGCTTTGAGTTGAATTTCCATTAAAGTGGTGTTACAGGCTGATAAGATCCCAGTGTAGAGAAGCAGTACTGTGATGGTTTGTGCTGGTAATGTAATGATGTCTCTCTAGCGCGGCATGTATGAAGTAATTAAATCTGTTCGGTCATTGCTACTCTAACGATGTATTTAATCACAGAAACATTAAAAATACAATTTATCATGGATCCCTAACTGATAAAAAAAACAATAATGAGAGATTAGAACAAAGACACACAGACACAGCTGAGCTTACACTATAAATACACTTATACAAAACAATGGGGAGACGAGAATAAAATGTCTCAAAAAGTACTGAAGTTCTGCACACCACAAGAAACAGGCAAGCACCAAGCAAATTTTATGTGAAATACTTTCATTTCTATAAACGTCAATTTATATATACTATAAACGTCAATTAAAACTGATCTAAGAACTACACAATTCAAGAATGCCTAAAAAAGCAATTGTGGTGAAACAGCCAAAAGCATTAAATTCAAACCCACATGAGGTATGAAAATTACACAGAGCCAGAAAATACGGCCTAAACCGGTTTACAGGACTCCACTGCCAGTCACTCCACTTTCCTCTGATATAAAGTATAAAGTATTTATCATTTGGACTCATGACCGCAGCGCAGCCAGTCAAATCCAACCTGCACTGGGGCGTCTGGACCTCTTCAGCCAAGTTAGAAAGAGAGAGGAACCAGCTGGCATTAAGTTAGTTAGGAGGCTCCAGATACTGGAGATCAGGTGAAATTTCGGAATCAAACCTGTTCTGCGGTCAGAGTCAAGTATCTACGCTAACGCTAACAAGCTACTCTCGCCCAGCGGCGCCGTTTAGCATTTAGAAAAAGGTGTTGCGCCCAAACTTTGCCGTTTACTGAATGGCGTATTTGAAAACGTGCACTGTTGTCATCTGTTTGGCACTCGTACGAGCAAACTGAACCTTCTCTTCAAATAATAAAACTAATACATTAATAATAATAAAAAAATGACGCAGCAGGCTGCAGACAAACACAGAACCATTCAGGGGCAGCGGAGTCATCGCTTACTGCCTCTGTGGCCCCAACTACAGTCAGCTAACCACGCCGAGAAACTGGGCTGAGCTCATTTTTTAAGCATTCCGTGTCAAACTGTGTGAAAAAAGCCACTGGATCCGTTACCCTCCATGCTCAGAATCACTGGCCCTGCGAAGGAAAACAGGCCATTGCCGCCACTGCGGTTTGTGTTCGCTGTAATTTGTCAGAAACACAAAAAACAAAGAGAGCCCCGCCCACTTTTACTGGATCTATTCCATGATGGATGTACACAGGTACTCAGCCAGGTCACAGGCCGTTTGGACTGTTAACGGCATCACTCTGTGCCGCGCACCACTGCTTGGTGGGAAAAACGCCGCAAGTGTAGTGATGCAAGATGATGGAGAAACCCTGAGATGCAGCCTTCTGTAAAGGGGTAGACGAAAACAGACAGCACACAAAAACACAACAGCAGCAATCGAATTCTCGGACAGATCTGAAAGAAATCTGACTGTATTTATATCAACATTAATCACGGATAGTTCCTGTGTGACTGACCAAAAATATTCTCAGCAACTCCGTGATTAAACAAAACAGCACAGCCTCCACTTAAAACATCGCCTCCACTCTCAACACAGAAGCTCATTGCTACTATAAGTACCAGGCAGGCTGGCATCACAACTGGCGAGAAATGATGAGGGGGAGGTACAAAAGAAAAGCAGGAATTACCTTGTCTCGTAAGACATCCGTCTTGTCTCGTAAGACATCCGTCTTGTCTCGTAAGACATCCGTCTTGTCTCGTAAGACAACGTCTGAGATAAGTGAATGGGATTGGGGTCAAATTCTACCTGAGGCTTCTTTCCGCCTTTCTTTTCTCTGCATATTCTGATCTGCATGTTCCCTCAGGGTCTAGCGTGGCCTGAATGGCCTATTCAGTCTCCACAGCCTCTGAGAATGGATGCCAAGCAAACTCTGCTTTTGCTGATACTTAAAATGAGAGCACCTATTTATACAACTGCACTGAAATGCTGTGACTACAGCAGGGATGTAAACATTCAGTCCTGCACAGGTCAGTATTCTCTGTACACGGACACTACTCATTCAGAATGCTACAAAAATGATGAACACCTGAATAATTAGCTCATTTATCAGGAGCTGAACCAGATAAGTGTAAGGTCATGGAGAATGCATGCATGTGTGGCCTTCCTGAACTGGGCATCATTCTGCAGGACACCAACGTCACCAAGATCTTTGTACATCACCTTAATTACAACTTTCCAAGTGAGATTTCATTTAGTTCTTTATCTCTAGTAGAACATATGCAGCCACGCCACTTACATATTTCAAACAGCATACAAACAAATAATTACGAGAATTGTGACTTGGGACGTGGAGAGAGGGGTTTTCCAACTCTAGATGCTAGTACATGATATCATCCGCTGGTGACGAGTCAGCCTGTGACCAAGCGGACATTGAGTAGATGGTCTGGGGAGACGAACGAGGCACTGCAGGATTGCTTTGAGGCTACTGATTGGCCGGCACTCTGTGAGCCGCAGGTAAAGGACATCGACGGGCTCACAGAGTGCATCACGGACTACATTAACTTCTGTGTGGACTCCACTGTCCCAACCAGGACTGTTAAATGTTACCCAAACAACAAGCCGTGGGTAACAAAGGACATTAAGGCTCTCCTCAACAGGAAGAAGAGGGCCTTCAGAGCTGGAGACAGGTGAGAACGATCCAGAGGGAACTGAAGAACAGCAATCAAGGAGGCGAAGGACAAATATAGGAGGAAGCTGGAGTGAACTGGAGTGCATTGTTCCTGTTCCAAAGACGCCACGACCCAGTGACGCCAAGGACTACAGGCCAGTGGCGCTGACGTCTCATGTCATGAAGACCATGGAGAGGCTCCTTTATATAAATGGCTGCAACTGTAACAACCACAATTTGGAGCACGTTGTAGACGATGTCTGTTTCAGCAATATCACAACAAGCCATATTCTGCCTGGATTACCGTAGCACAGCTGCATAATAGAGAGGGTGCTAAACTGTCCAGGCCCATTTCCTGTTGAAAACATGGGGTGCACTAATAAGCTCAATGTAGGTCCCATATAGTCTTTTGTTATAAAAATCTACTTTTGCAGACATTAAGTTTGCAATGAGCCTATATTTACCAAAAACAATGGAGTTCATAATAAAGTGAAACATAAAATACGTCTTTGTTCAACTGAATTCGGGTCAAACAGAATTTCCTAATTCACCGCTTTGTTTTTATTTGCATTTTACGCACTGATTAAAGTCTTCCAGTTGGATTTCTCTTCTGGATCTGCAAAGCAAGGTAGGTGTTGAACATTTCCTGTCACTTTCCTCTACCTGACTTTGGAAACGCCCAATCTTTCTCACTGACATTTTATTACCAATATTTTTTTCAGATCGTGTGCTGGATGTTGGCTTTCAAGGTGTCCCAAGACTTCATTTGAGCACTGTATATGTGAACTGGCAAGGAAGACGGGGAAGCAGACGTTACCAGAAGGAAATGTGAATGAAAACCAAAAGGCCACAGGTGGTGTGGTAGACGTTGTGGGCCCAGTGGGGTTACTGCGTGCTCACTGCTGAGACAGCAGCTGAACAGCGGCAGCGTGCATGGGGTCACGAGGAGTTTACAGCCAGACATCACGCCACTGCGGCACAAATGGAAAGAGCTCGAGAGACAGACAGTTATAACGCTGCTCACCCCAGAAGGCAACAGTCTAGTTCAGTGAGAACCAATGGAGCTGGGCTTATCTGACTGTCTTAACCATCTCTCAGTGGAGCTCACAAAACCCCCAGCAGGAAGCTGGCAAACAATCACAGCAGCGTTTTCTTCAAAATATTCAAAACACACTCACAGTCTTCAGAAACCTAGTTTCTCAGAAATCCAGTAACATTTCAGCAGATCAGTGGGCACATTTAAGAGGCTGAGGACAGAAAAAAACTGAAAATGATAGACTGCAAACGTCTGAAGTCGGACTATCAAGTCCTCCTTGGTTTTATATATTTTTTAATAGGCTAAATATTTCACATCATGTAGGAGGCAATTATGTCTAAATCCATTCACATTAGCATAATTACAACTACTAAAATTGCTAAATGTCCTTCGGGATCAATAAACTCTCTATCTCTATCTCTCTCTCCCTCTTTCTCTCTGTCTCTAAAAATTCAAGACATTCATTACTCAGATTAACCTGATATGAAGCTAAAGGCTGCACAGAAAAATAACCCGTCCAGCTAGACTGTCACCCTATATTTTTAAAGACTAAAGATCAGTGAAAAACATCAAAACATTAAAATGTTTATCTGATAAACGATGAAAACCAACATTTACACAAAGAAAAAGGCCCCAGCAAGTTCATTTGTAGTAGTTGCTGTAGTTTTCAGATTCAAAAAGTCAAGAGGGTGGTCAGACTGATGATCGTCTTGACCACATTACTGTATAATACCATAAGGCATGAATATACAGTTATGGAAATGCATGTTAATTTAAATAAAGCCACTCATGTAGCCACTAAATCTTTGTGCAAGTGAAAAGTCAACGCTGGTTCCCCAGACGGCAAATTAAAACCGGAAAACGGAACTGGAATTTTCATTTCGAGACCAAAACTGCATATAAGTGGGGAATTTAAATTCAGACATAAAAATCCATTTTACATATTTTTCCATTTGAATTTTGCTACTGATACACTTCCATAGATTTATACAGGTGACATTTTATATCCTATAGGAATCGGCTGAACCCATTTAGCCAATAATGCATCTGAAACTGCTTCATCAAAGGGAACTCGGATACCATTTTCATAGATATTCACCTGTCAAGGATCGCACCGGGGCGGGGCCAACAGGATGGTCAGTGGAAAAGAGTTGAAACGTGGCTGATCTTTCATTAGGAGATGTGAGGAAAGAGCAACGTGTCCACTGGTGATGCCACGTCTTTATGCATGACCTACAAAGAACCTTTAAGTGGACGCGTAGCAGATCTTTCCACTACTGCACGCAACTGGTGAGAGCAGGTAAACATCTCAGAATGCACAATATGTCAAACCTTGAAGGGAATGGGCTACAACAGCAGAAGACCACATCAGGATCCACAGGACCACTACATCACTAGACAGCTGGAGACCAGTACAATGTAGCCCAGTCTGATGAATCTCACACAAACGGTTCTGCCAAATGGTATCGCCAGAATTTGGCACCAATGGCATGAATCTATAGACCCAACCTGCCTTGTGTCAGCGGTACAGGATGATGGAGGTGGTGTAATGGTGTGTGCTCTGTAGTTTATGTTAAACAGCACCTCCTGCTGAGGACGTCTGGTATCGCAGCCTCTGGCTTTCCCTTGCAAGGGCAGAGCAGGAAATAGCTGAATATCCAGCAGCCGTGCTCTGCTGTCTGAAGTTAGTCTGCTACACCCTGTGTGTGAGAAAGTGTTTAATACCCAACTTTAATATTTAAGCACGTGGTTCAAATTCACTTCAGCACTTTAATCTTATTATTGTAGCCTTGTTCCTGCAGCTTCCTGTTAGCTTAGCACCTCCTCTGTTCCCATGTGTATTAAATCACGTCACGAGAGCTTTAAGCCGTTTATGTGCGTCGATGCAGTTTGTATAGGTTTAAAGTGCTAGTCTTCTACAGTCGCCCGGTACTGTATTACTGCGCATGCTCTAAAGCGATACTCGTGCTGTGTACTGCTAGTTTCATTTGTTATATATGGACACAGTTCTTGCTGATGGAGAACAGTAGCACTCAAGGAGAACAGCACAGTGTGGGGATGATTTCCTAACACACTGTGACCCACATACACAAGTCATCTTCGCTTGAATGCCACAGCCTATTTGACTTGCTGACCACAAAGCATCTCTTCATGGCCACAATTTACCCATCCTGGGGGTTTTATTATCTATGGGAACCATATCCTCAAGCACATACTGAGTAACAGCGACTGCAAGGCATGTCTTTTACTTTAAAGGCAGTATTTTGCAAGATGTGTAAAGGGATTCAGGCACTCGTAGCTGTCGGCTGGAACCGGCCTGGGCCGTCTCTTGAGGCTGGTCCACGACTTGGTGCTGGTGGAAGCGGTTGTGCTTTGACAGTTGGCACTTTGGCACTTCAGTATTTGCCATTTGCTCTAGTAAGGCTGATCAATAAGACAATATATCACCGTATCTCGACAACTTATGCCACAATATACCTTTCTGAGCATATCTACTGTGGATATGGTCACTAAAAGTGGCACTACTCAGGCATGTAAACCCCGAGGGGGGCGAAACTGTGATGCACACCATACGCCATCATTGTCTCCAAGTACTGCGATTTGCCAGATCATCCACCCTTTATACCTGCAATGACATCATGTTTGCTAATGCCGATTCATCAGCTGCATTCGGATTAAGACCCATGATGCAATCAGTTTATTCCCAAGTTCATTTTTTATTCTAAATATATCCGAACAGCAACAATGTCTGGACAGTGTTAGAAAGCTGCCAAACCAGTAACGCCTACATCTCAACAAAGACTGTAAAATGAAAGGCAATAAAGCCACAGTGATTCATTGAAATACATTTTTATGCAGATTCTGTAAAAATATTTTGCTGTCTGCTAACCACTGTATTAATAAAGCTTATTCCACATATTCATTATGCTCGGATAAAACTGAGGGGGCTATTTATAACAAATAGCCTCTCGCGCCACCCGAACTCTCTCACGATAAACACATCAACCAGTTCTAAACATTTGCCCACTGGCCACCTCACGGGTTTAAAGTAAACACTTGCATGAAACCACGAAATCTTCTCGCAACCCCTCGTTTTCGCATGGCTTGTGTGGTTCTAAGAAAAAATATTTATTTGATGTAGAACCTTTACGCTATCTGGAGATTCTCCAAACTTTATTATTATATTGTGATAATATTATGATATTACTGAGATCACAACAAATAAATGCTTTAACCACGGCTGTAACTAAAGATCCTGAGTAGGGCTGCAACTACACTGATACAGAATTTGTATCAATGATAAAACTGAAATACATTATTATCATTACAGTAAACAGCCTGGCGCCCCCACCACACCAAATCTGCAGCTCAGCAGCTGCTAGCGGTAACACTAACGACCAAAACCCAACTCCAGCAAAGTCTGATGTTCGCTGAAGTAAAAGCATAAATGCAGGGAACGCATGGAAATTCACACGTTTGAGAAATTCAGTGAAACTTTTTCCATCACTTTTGCCAAACCAGAGAAGCTTCATGCTGTATTCACGCCCCACAGGTTCATCTGAATATAGACCCCATCGTGGTTTTTTCCCATAACAAAATATTTTACATTTGCTTCAGTTGTTAAATATGGCTCTTATTGAGCAACACACACACACACACACACACACACACACACACACACACACACACACACACACACAGAGTACTGTGCAAAAGTCTCAGACACCTGAGAGAAGTTAGAAAGCTGTTTACCTGGGCAGGAATCCATTCCGTGAAAAAAACACTATAAATAAACTATAAACACTATAAATACAGTAAGTGGTGGTTTTGCTTATTTCAACGTGTTCAAGCATTTCCAAACCTCTCTTAACGGCTGCACAGCATTATTTACAGCCATCATCCTGAACCCGGCTTGGCTAAACAACAGTTCATTATGATTCATAATCAAGGCTGCTGGTGATCCAAGGACGCTCACTACGAGCACTCTGTTCAAAACGTCGTCTAACCAGCTCAAACAATATTTTTCCAGAATACGAATGTATCGTTACTTTTACTGTATATATAAACACACACACACACACACACACACACACACACACACGCCCCATATGTATCTATAACAGTTTTCAGATGGTAACACACACAGTACGTTTTGAGTAAGTAGACTGTTCAGTAGTCTTGCAGCGGCAACTGCAGTCTTCCTTCAACTTCAGCCGAGCACGAGGAAAAGTTGCTGAGAAGTATGACGGAAGCATGAGAGTCCGGACAAGTCAGATCTAAAGTTCATCTTGGACCTAAACATTAAGAAATTTTAAAACAAACAAACAAACAAACAAAGTACTGTATTCATTTCTAAACGAACTGATAACTGGAGTAACGCAGCGAAGACTCTGGAGCGACACGCTCCCCCTCACACCACTGAGCACTCGAGCCGCAGACGCGACGAGGACAACACGTTTACTCCAAAACAAAAAGCACCACAATCCAACAGCGGCGCAGCGGTGGGTGGGTCCACTTCATACAATCAGACCAAATATTAATGTTAAATAAAGTACAGAAGGGTGTGAAAGTCCTAAGTGACATAAAAGCCTTTTATGTTGCTTTAGTGCCGTCCTGTGAAGTTACATGGTCACCAAATAAGTAAACAAAGCAGCAACACACGATATTTAACATTCCTGTCCTGTCACATCTCAACATGTAAAGATCTGATGATACGCAGTGAAGTCGACGGGTTACCTTCCAAGCTATCGGCGAGGCAGTATGTTCACATCAAAACCCAGAACACAACAAAATCACAATGATCAGCAGAAACAAAAGAGTCTAAATTAAATATTCTAAACATTACAGATGTCCTGAGCTAAAACTGGCATTAACCCATCGCCCCATAAAGGACTGATCCCATCTGAGGAGTGCGGAAGGCTTTTAAAAATACATTTAAAAATCAATGATCATTTTTTGGTGGCATTTTTCTGAAATAATAACAAAATAATTTAGGTTAGGGTTAAACTGAGGGAGTTGTAGGATTATGCAGCTGAGATGAGACTAATGTTGACGCTGCTTCCCAAACGACACCCTTTACCTGCTGCACTACTGAAAGCACTTCTACTGCCTTGTTCTCTACACACTATTAAGCGCTGCAGTATGCAGTTTGGGACGCGGCCAGGGACCAACGTTACTCAGTGTTTATGGGTGTTTTTCGATCACTTGAACATAGTTTATCTTAGCAAATCCTCCGAGAACCCAAACAGGAATTTATCCACAAAGTGTTTTCATAATTAGCCGTCACTGCTATTCGCTGCCCCTCGTTACTCACTAACAACGCGATGCTCTGACCAGGGGAAAGCTGAAGGCAGTGAGGCTGATGACTGGAAGACCTACAAACACACTACAGGCAAAAACTCTGCTTTTTAACAGACACCACAACAAAAGCTAAGAAGGAGGTGCAGCGCCACCCAACACCGCATGAAATAGGAGGAGTGTCTGATCTGCTAACGGTCACTCGTCTAGCGTTGACGCTAAACCAGTCACACGGCACGAATTCCAAGCCGCCAATTAATAAACGTCCAACAAACCGTGCTGCTGGACGGGAGCTGGTCAGCGCTAGCTTTGTTATGATGGTCATGATCTCTATAGTTGTCATACTGCCCTCAAGCTAACTGAGCTTCGGTTAGGCTCAATAACGTTGGCTTCCTATTCACCACCTCGTTCAGTTCTTTCCGTTCCACCTTAAACGGTGCAGCAGTTACAGTCTGAAGAATTAGACACCATTTAAGGTGGAACAGTAAAACTCAAAGGAGCTGATTTGTTTTCTTTCCTCTACTCCTGCAACTATACGATGTTGTCTTTGTGAACCTCCTTAAAGAACCACACCTAATAAATGGGAGGGAAAATCTTTATGTTGTGTATTTCAGGGAAAAAGGCAGATATTTAGGCAAATATATCAGTACATCGTATTTATAGACCCTCATATATCGAAATCAGTAACTGATGAAATCCTATATCCGCCGGGCTCTTCGTTTTCTGAGGGTATTCCTGGTGATTGTTTCCCCCTCTTTCCCAAGTGAGACAACACCAATGACTGAACCCCTAAATATACAAAAGGGGTGAAATATGTGGCCGTCTGTTTAGATATATAACAGAAATGTAATGTCTCAGTTTTGAAATACTGGCAGCATTTTTAAAAATACAGCAGTCTGCACTGTTAATGTCATACTGCCCAACCAGAGCCGACAGTGGTTGGTTAGTGTAGTGGGTCACACCTCTGCCTTCTACACACTGGGGTTCAATCCCCACCTGGACAAACACCCTACACTAAACTAAAAAGAGTCCCTGGGCAAGACTCCCAACACCACCTTGGCCTCCCTGTGTAAAAATGATCAAACTGTAAGTCGCTCTTTATAAGAGCGGCAGCCAAAATGCTGTAAATGCAAATTAGAGAAAAGCATCAACTCAAAGTTCCACTTTCTCTAAATCACTAAATCTAAATTTTATTTATTAAATGTATGAATATTCCTGGCACTGCTGATATCTGTTTATCAAATCTGAGTGAAAGATCATTCTTAGATTCTTTGCACGAGATTTCTGTTACAGGACTTAACCAGATTTATTCACCACACCCCCCACCCACCCCCCCCCACCCCTCCCCCCCAGCCCAAAATATAAGACTCATGATTAATTTTGACAGGCCAAAAAAAATTAATGAAACCAAAATCCAAAGTCATTCGCACACAGTCTGACTGTCCAAAGTGAGACACTTAAATGCCAGATCATTACATTATACATGTATTAAAGCTCTCTGGCCCGTCCGCTGCGTTCTGCTGCCCTCTCTCTGGTAACACTAGCCTTCTCCATAAAACATTCAACTCCATTTTGGAGGGCAGATGTCTGCAAATGGCCCACAGAGTGATGGCTGAGAGCCAAAGTGCATTTGCATTGATTTTTCTCTCCAAGATGCAAGTAGAATAGACAGAAGGGGTGGGAAACAAAAAGGTGATGAGGAAAACTGAGATAACAGACACATGAGGGCCAAACGGGTCGCGTTTACCTGTAAACCTGCATGTTTAACTGTGGAGCTCAGGCACGGCACTTAGCGCTCGACTCCACTGAGAGGAAATCAAAAAACGTGCTCTGTGTGGAAATTCAACTTAAATACACGTGAGCCAGGTATCAAAACTGTCTGTGAGATGAGGGAAAGGATGAAGATATCAGCCGCAGTCTAAACCACCTGTAAATGAGGACACTGACAGTCTTACTGCTCATCAGTTCCATCTCTGGCGTCCCGAGACAAACCGTCCAGTAGAACTGCACATTTCAGCGTAATATTTGAATAACTTGAAAAATCCTTGTTAATCTAAATTATAATATCATCAATAATACCAGTTCTAAAAATAAAAAAGGGCAATAATAACGATAATACAGTCCCACCCACAGCAATCCTCGTACTAAACATCGGTATAGCGGTAGAACATCGGTATAACCCAATGCTGCAACTATATGTTCCTCATAAAGATGTACTGCGCTTCGCTTTTGCTTTATACGGTTCATAAACAAGTAGCTACTGTACAAAAACTCCCAAAAGAAGCTTAGTGCAGTAAAACCTTCTCAAACTGCAATAGCACTTCAAGCAGCCAGTGTTTTAGGACAATCACACTACACACATCATTCTACCCTTAAATAAAGATAAAGTTTAAGATTATTTCCACCAATAAACATTCCATTTTTAATAGCATGCAATTACTGAACATCCACATCTTTAAATATTCTATATAATATTATCTTGTAGATTTTAATATTTAAATATGCTCCTCAGTGGTAATGAATAATCTGCTACCCAGCCAGAGCTCCACTGTTTCCTTTCAGCCATCAGTGCAAATGAGTGGCTACTAGTGAGCCTAGCAGTCAATCCAGACCAGGAAACTTACTTGTTCTGCGCCTAATAAAA